>NW_017308437.1:0-34244 GCF_000935625.1 Nanorana parkeri | reverse complement strand
AGGGGGTGGACCTTGGGAGGGACACCAGTGATGTGGTACAAGTTTCATGCGGTGTGCGGCCAGCTTTTCTTCTGTTTGTGTGGGCTCATATTACATAGTTACATAGTATTTGAGGTTGAATAAAGACATTAGTCCATCAAGTCCAACCTATTAGGATCTCATTCTAGGAGTACATATATTGTGTGTCAAACCCGTTTCCCTCCCGAGTGTATACTGAGGAGAAAAATATATTGATAAAAGATATTGGCGCGAGAATGTGCTCCCAGTGGTAAGCACCCAGTTCATTCCTTTGCTTAGCTGTGGAGAATTAGTGCTGCTTTTGTGTGTTCTCAGTGATTGTCCTTGACACACTGATTACTGGAACCTCCTCAACAGTAATAGGCAGAAGCAATCAAAACATTTGGCTTAGGAGAACCAGTGAAGCCTAGAAAAATGTAAACAGAGCTCAGATTGTTTACAACCTTGCAGCAAAGCATACTAGATTGAAATAGGAACACTGTAGCATAGGCAGGGTCCCTACCAACATATTGGATGAGCTCCTTAGGTGTTTGACCCCCTTCTAACGTGTTCAAATTGTCTCCAATGGAAAGATCTCCCACTAAAACTACCATGGCCATGAAGCATGAACCGTTTTGCACCACATACTGTAGCAGTCTCACCTTGTGTAATGATCAGCCTTGAGCTTTGACACCTGTGGTCATTGCTCACCATCACAGTTCAGGTAACACTATAGTTCACAACTGTCCCTATTAGGGGTGCTTAAATAGTCTTCTAGGCTTTCAGTCTGTGCTTGATTAACAAGTTCTGCTTGACTTCTATCTGTCTGCATTGCTCAGAATTAATCTTGTTTTGGACTGTTTTGGTACAATGTTGCACCCATTCTGACTTTCTGCTTTCATTCTGTTGTCTACTTACACTACCTAACTATGACATTTGCCCCTGCTCATTGTATTGATTAAGTTTCCTCAACTGTCACCCCTGTCCTCTGTACTCTGGACACTGGGCCTTGTATCATTTTACATATGTTGCAAGGAAAATCCCAGCAAAGGGCATATATTTATGTCCTGAATGTGACAATAAGGAGGTTTGAGCATAGTATTATTAAGTATGAAATTCTCTTTTCTCTCATCTTAGAACAAATTAAGCCCTCAATTAAGTTCAAATGACCTCAGGTTGCCCATTTGGTTTAGCTATCTTCAAATTCCAGCAACGATATCTGTCAATCTGGGCTGGCAATGTTTATAGTCCTTAGTGAAGCGCTAAAACCCAATTGTATATCTAGAGCTTTCCTTGGGACTGGTTTGGATTAGCTAAATTACTCTTTTACGATTGGTATTATAAATCACTAATACCATGGTAATTGCCTTGCCCAGCTCAGCTAATCCCCTGCAGATCATCAATACATTAGCATTTGAAAGATTTAGGTAAATACAAGAGGATCTGGCAAGGATAATGACCTTGGTAAACTTGCATCTCACTGAGTCATGCAACTGAGTTACATCATCAACCCAATTGTATTACTTGGAATTGGAGAGTGATAATATAAAATAATTGCACAAATATCTGTGTCTTGTCAAGACTATCCATATACACTATACATATCAATTATGGACTGGTATGATGGTCAGAGACCTTATACGCCACAGTAACCCTCCTGGGCCAACCATAATTTATATATACACCAAGTTTGTTCTCCGTAGGAATCTAATTTCATGGTGCAGAATTTAGGGGATGTTGGAGACTATTGTGTGTGAATGTTGAACTATATTCTTAGATATGAATTTGGGAGGATATATATATATATATATGTATATGGTAAGTTTGGTCTCAGTATAAAGCTAATATTTCAGAGAGTACAATAATTTTGGGGTTGTCGGACAGTATTGTGTATGAATGTTCAACTATATTCTTAGATATGAATTTGACAGTTAAGGAGGAGCAGAGGAGGACATTGTAAGGTTTAGTCCTCCTGCTCCCCATCCCCAGCCCTGCCTTATGGGCTGGCTCTGTGACACACTCTTGAGGGCTGACAAAAAGATGCTGCAGAGGCAGCTGTGAAGGGCTCTTGTTTTAACATCAAAAAGAGGGACTCTCGCAACATCAAGAAGCTTGTAACACCAAAGCTCCAAGAAGAGTTCCCCTTTAACATCAGGAAAGAATCTGTGCAAGCCTTGCTTGGAGAAGAGTCATTCAGACCCATCTTTTGTGCATTGAACTGGACTGTCAGAATCTATAAACCCCAGACTTGTTAAGTACTCTCTTTTTATTCTTTTTTACTTTTTACTGTTGTTACATATTTTGTCTCTCTTTATTAACATCTTTGTTTGTATATTTTTCTGCACCATTTCTTTTATTAAAGGACTATCTTAATAAGCATTAAGCTCATCTCTACGCTCTAAATAAGAACTTAAAGTATCCTTGTCTCTATGAAGAGTGCTGATGTATAGTGAAACTTGTCATATTCCTGTCTGAAAAGACAGAGGTATCATAGGCTTTGTTTAAGTTTTTTGAATTGTCACAGTATTAGCTGGTAGCGGTTCATGATTTAAAATGAAAAAACACATGATGGCAGCTAAGGTTTGTGGGTAAAGGGTTAACTGTGCCGTTTTTGCCACGTTTTTTATGCGTTCCGGGCCGTTTTTGGTTAAAAAAAATTATGCGTTTTTATGCGTTCCAGAGCAGGTAAAATAGGGCTTGCTGCAGTTTTTTTACATGCTCTGGAACTGAACGCTGCGGTATGTGAACTAGAGCCTAAAAAACCATTGGAATACATTGGACGCAGTTTTGATCCAGTCTGTAACTGCTCTGCTCCTGGAACGCGCTTGGTGTGAACAAGGCCTAAGGCTGGGAGTGGTATTGCCACATCCTTGTGACGGCTTGCTCGGTTCAGAACTGCCTATAGTTACATGTGATTGATGAACAGTGGGTTCGGACCAGGCGCATCCGTGGCAATTAACACCTTGAATAGCTTTGCAAAGCATGAATCCCTTCAACCGGTTTGTAGCTGGGTTCAGTCTGTGTGTGCTTGGTCCCCTTTTTCTCTATTAAATATGTTGGAAATGCAATACATTCTAATTTTACACTCTTGGTTTTAAAAATGCATCATTAGCGAGTAACTTGTCATAGTAATCTAACAAATTATATTCTTACTCTAACAAATTTGTTGGAAATAAAAACAGTGGAAAGAATTGGCCCATAAGAATCAGAAATTGCTTGCATTAATGGCAGGAGATGGCCAAAGAAACTTTATGCTGAGGAGGACAGGGAGAATGCAAAGGTAAGTAATGGGAATGGAATTCTGATTTAATGCTGGAAATGTTGAAAGAGAGTTCATTTCAGTACAATTAAGATGAACAATGATAATACAGTGATAGAAAAGGATATGCTGGGACTTTTTTCCCGTCTGGTGATGAAGTCCACTCACAATATCTTCTGTTTAAGAGCCTGGTAGACCACTTTAATTCAAACTAAAGTTCATGCATCCACCTTGAATACCCTTGCAGGGGTTGTTCAGCATAACATCCATGCAATGTTTTAGAACCACAAAGCTTTAGCCTCCTGGCTTCCACGTTACACGTTACCACTTCTGATCCACCGGTACTCTTGGAAGTGCGGTCCCACACTTGTACTGGCAGCCCCTCAGGTTTGCGGCTCTCCTAGCCCCACCAGTTGTCTCCAGCCTCCTTGACTGTCTTTGTGTGCCTCCAGGACACACACCTCCTGGCTGCGCTTTAACTTCTGGGGGAGTCCTCCTGACCCCTGAACTTGATCTGTTCCAAGTTCCCAGCAGGAGGTAATTCCCCCAGCCAGCATCCCATACTGGTCACTGCTAAACCCTGGACACAGGACTGGATCTTTCTTTCCTCCTGAATCACCTTAAAACCTCCCAGTTCCTGGATCCCAAGCATAATCCAGACAATCCCTTCCTTACTGACACCTCTCAGTCCATCTGGCTGCAAGTCCTGGGGGATCATAACACGAAATTCTACAGTTGGATTGCCACACAATACTATAATCCATAAACTCTGAACCATTCCTATAATCATATGAGCCATAACATTACCCCAAATCCCTAATATTAACCCTTAAAATGCAACCTAATATTTGACAACCCTTAGCCTAACCCTTGAATTTAAAGAGTATCTAAACCTAAAAACTAAAATGTTGTATATTGCAGCTTATTAGTTAGACATGGTGGCTGCATGCGTTTTCTTTTTTTCAGGCTTATTTCTTTTTTTCACATACCAGCAGCACACGCTCTGTCTTAGGATGACAACCCTTAAATACTGTACTATATCTGTGAAGGAGCTATGTCATCACTCTAAGCTTCTTGCTTTAGATGTGGACTACAGAACATCTTCCCATATCCTTTGTTGGCGTTTGCATGCAATTAAAGGAAAGGGAAAGGATTATAACCTTTATCAGGATTTTATTGGTACCCATCACCCAATGAGGTAGATTTTTCCACACTTTCTGACCAAGTCAGCGGTGTCAGATGGAGCAGGAACTGATGGTGAAATTTCTTCAACAGGCACACAAACAGGCTCCAGGATCCCCTTCCCGCTTAAGGATAATAAATACTGAAAGTGAAAACCTAAGTTTTGGAAAATTAAAAGGCATTCACCTCCACCACATGTAATTGTAATGTACCACAATCCCGCCTTTGAATTCACCAATATAAAAGATGATTAATCTATGCTCAGAAGCTGAGACTGGCAATGGGGTACTTCCTGGAATGGCTGACTGTATGGGGGCACTGATCCAATCGACTACACAGATGCATTCTTCCCTCTATAAACAAACAGGATCTGACTTGAGAGTCCAACATCTGTACTAGTCCGACAGCAATACCATACATAAAATGACTACACCACCAGGCATGGCAAGGTTTGATCATATACCAGCATGGGCTAACTTGCAGGTTTAATAGAACTCCGGGGAGTTCCATTTTGTGCCATTTAGACTGGATGCTCATATTTTGCCTAGAGTAATGCACATAAACAGATTCACCTCAAACGTCTCTCTAGCATTATTTAACTACAATGCTGGAGGGCATGATAATGTAGGATCAGAGGCACAAAGGGCCAGAGATGCACATATGGGGTCCTGTAAATTATAAGTCGCTAACAAAATATGCTTTGAAATGACTCTTTTGCTGAGTAAAAATAAAAAATGTAAAACCAGGACCTGCAAAACAAAAGGTTTTGTACTCACTTCTTTCATTATCTGTTCTTCTGATCTTTGCCCTATTCAAGAGCTACAGCTGCCTGAAGAATCTTCTCATTCTACGCTTCAAGGGGAGCTGGATGTTATCTTCCCCTGCCGCATGATGTGCATCTTTCTGCTGACCTATAGGTCACTACTGTGTCCTGTGGTGACTTAGGAGCTAGTGGAAGGTACCACTGAGCAATGCAGGTACCAGGTATCTGCCACACCCAAAAATGTGTCTAATATGAAGAGGTCATTGTTTAGCAAGACAGCAAAGATAGAGAAAACGGGTGGCAGGATAGATTGGTATACAGCCTCTGCTTTTGAAGGCCTTGGCATTTGGAATCTATTTAACTGAACAATTGGGTTGCTTTAAAAATTTGCGATACAACTATGTGTTTGTAGCTATTGTATTTGCTGTAACATTATAGTAATTATTCGTAAAGGCTTTTGTAGTTACAATTGTAAAATAGTGATGAATTAGAATAGATGGCAATTGATAAGTACTCTCTCTGGCAGAAGCAGGAAACAGCTGTTCCCAGGTCCATCCTCTGGCATTCCCACTGACAACGTGTTTAAAAATTCAAAGGGAAAATTTGCAGAGACACAGCACTAAAATAAAAATGAATCATGTCATATTGCTGTTACCTTCACATGGTGCTGTCACACTCCACTTCTTATCTCCTTGACAACGGCTGAGAGCCACCTCCTGTCCATTGGCCATTTTGAATCCTGGATGACAGCCTACTGTCATGTGGTCACCAAAGTTTTTTGTTTTCTGATTCAGAGTTGTGTTAGCATTCTCGATGTTCACAGGCCATAGGCAGCTGTTTCGGGCTTTAAAATAAACACATCCACATAACACTGCCTTAATTGTTTCCTGAAGAACCATAATCTATGTATAACTCCACAGCCCAACCTATTTCAAATTGTAAAATGTAACAAAAGGTAATAAATATTGTTATATTATTTTGGTAAATAAAACCTGCCCTGGAATTGTTAAAAATAGAATTCAAAGCAATACTAATCCACATTGTTCATGCCATAATTTTAATAGGGTTTATTAACCGGCAAAGTGCAAAATAATGTGTGCAAAGTGAAGTAATCGGAAGAAACCAATCAGAATTAACCACTTAAACAGAGTGCAATAAAATTAATAAGATAGGTTGTTGCATTTGATTGGGGTGCTGCATCTGAGCAAAAAAGGCTCCGGTTATTACAACTCAATATAAACACGCAATCCAACACACAGATACTGTATGTGTGAAGAGTTGTCTGGTATTCTACAAATACCTTTTTATTCTGGTCACAATGGATAACTTTCTAATAATCTCAACCCCTTTCAAGTCATTTTTAATTGCAAAAATACCAAAAAAAGCAAACTACAGTTTTTGTCAATGACATTAAATGATCTAAAATGTTAGTGGTAGGTTAATCTGTGCAAATGTTTTTACAATTAAAAGATGAATAAGAGTGTTTAATACTGTTTAAAAAGAACATGTGTGTGGCCTGCATTAGTTTATGTCTGCTATGACAGCCGAGGGTGGTTACCATTTAGCTACCCTGCTCATATACTGTACATATTATATATATCTATATATACCTATATATAGATATAGATATATATATCTTAAACAATTTGTCAGGCCGAAAATTAAACCAAAAATTACTTTTTTCCAACCTTTTTAAAATGTTTTATCATTTAAAAAAAAATATTTTATTTACATTTTTTTCTTACTTTACTGTTAGGGGTTTTGGGAAAATATCAGGGGTCTAACTGGAGATAGTAAATATTTACTATCAACCCAGTCATGAATGGACAGGAAGCCTCTATACTGAGCTGCTTCCTGTTCATTCATAAAGTGAGCAGATAGTAAATATTTACTATGTCCCCATTCATAAATGAACAGGGAGGGATATATAGCACTTGCTGTTCATTCATAACTGGGGACATAGCAAGCTTACTATGTCCTCAGTTATTTACACACACAACACTCAGCGATGAGTACTCTGCTCTCCATCCTAACTGCTCCACCTATCAGAGGAGCCGAGCTCTTTTCCCACACCACCCCACTTGGCATCCAGACAGCTCTTTCCTCCCTGCACCACCCTACTCGGCATCCTGACAGGTCTCTCCTCCCCGCACAATCCCACTCTGCTTCCTGACAGCTTCTTCTCCCCACTGTCCCCTCCGATCCCCACTGTTGCTGCCAACACAGGCAGGGGAGAGCAGTGGGGATTGGAGGGGATGCAGACTGGCTCCCAGGGGGGAGGAGGGAAGCTAGGGATGCATCGGCATTTTGCCCATAGTACAATTTCCGGGCAAAATGTTTCAGTGGTGGTCCTGCAGGTGGTCATTCCAGCCCCTATTTTAATCAGGCCCTGCATCTACTTCATTTATTTTATTAAATAAGTCCAGCAACATTAGCAGTATCAGAAAGATTGCAGTAAAATGTAAGCACATTTATTTCAATCTGTACTCCTGATTTCTGTGCAGTATAAACTCATTTGAGGACACTGTGCACCTTTAATAAGTCAGATGTGAATGATGATATGAGATGAGGCTGCACCATCTGGTCACCTTCCCTTTAGTGATAAAAGTAATCTAAGAGACAGAGCGTCTGGATTACCACAATGCCCTTCTCTGTAACATGTGTGCCACGAAGTCAAACTAATGTTTCTCTGTGATAAACATACCGCCGCACTGTGATTTTACAGTGCATTTCCCATGGCACATTAAATGCTTTTTTTCAGTTATTGATATTTTATTCATGTGTTTCTAGATGATGTGATGTGATATTTCGTATTCTGCAGCTGGGCTGTATTAATATAATTATGATGTATGGACATTCGACAGTAGGGTGAGTGGTTTTCAGTAATGAACTAGCTTAAGTGACCCAGTCACTGCCTGGTGTAGGGCAGATTTATAATGATGTAAATGGAAGTAATATAGAATGTCATTTTGCCATGTTGAAATGATGTAGACTGAAGTCAAGGGGTCAATATGTTTGTTATTGTGATGGTGAAGTGAAAATAATATCCAATAGATTTTTCTGAAAAAAAATAAAAATCTCTGAAGTTATTAAAGAGAATTTATAGTCTAGGTAAAGGTTATTAGATACAATGGGGTTGCTAAAGGCTAATAGGCTGTTCCCTTAGCTTAGTAAATGAGGTAAAGCTCTGCTGACTTTCATTATCCAATCATGTGTAAGCAAAAATCATGTTTTGTTTTTATTTCCTTGCTCGTGACTGGGTATTCTTTGCAAAATGAATTTTTACTACATTCACTTGTCTAAGGATAATTCCCTTGCAAAGTGAAAATCCCTTTGCAAAGTGAACAGCCTATTTGCTTTTTGTAAATCAACCCCCAGTATTTATATAAAGGTTAACATTAGTACATAATTTTAAAGGAAGTGTTAATATATTGAAAACCTTATTTCCACTTAGGTTTAAAATGTAGAAGGTAAGGACCATATTTTCTAATACAAATGAGCAAACTGCTTTGTACAAGTCTAAACTAGACATGGTTTGTGCCCAATCCATAAATGCGGGCTTACATATATTTTTGGTGAAACTGTCCAAACCATTTGTGCCATTGTTAGTCCTTGGTTACCTTTGATGGTGCCCTCTATACCAAATCAAGTCAGAGTGACTTTGACGGACCCACCACTGTCATTACTGTCTGCTGCAGGCTATACACTGAGTGGCCAGATTATTATGACCACCTGACGTTTGTAGGCAAATTAGCTATAATTAGCTATAATTTTGCGCTGAAGTTGCTAGAGGGCCAGACCATTATAAATAGGGAAGCAGGTTGTTTACCACAACAGCAGAAGTGATTTGTTTCTGAAGATATGGGTAAACAACGCGATTTAACAGCCTTTGAACGTGGGATGATTGTTGGCGCTTGGAGCCATGGAGCGAGTATCAGCAAAACAGCAGAATTTGTTAAATGTTCAAGAGCAGCTGTTGTTAAAGTGTTTAAAGACTGGACTGTCAGCCGAGAATCTGGGTCTGAACGTGCGAATTGTGGCCGTCAGCGACTAGTCAATGTTAGGGCAGAACGGAGAGTGGCAAGACTGGTACAAGACAACAGAAGGGCAACAGTGCAGTGTCAGATTCCTCGCATCACCTTTCAACATCTCGTGGAGTCACGAGGCGGCCCAACGAAGTCATCTTGTGGAGTCATCTCGTGGTCCAACTAAGTACTGATGGGGTGGTCATAATATTCTGGCCACTCAGTATATATTTTTGTAACCTCATGCCCACTTACTGCTGCAGTTGATTAATTAAAAAATAACTAAAGCCAAACCTTTCTTTTGGCTTTAGTCCTCTTTGGGTCATAGGAGTTAATTTACTAATTTATTCCTGTGACCCAAAGTCAGCATGTAGCGTGCTACTGCCCGCTATTTATTGACAGTGCAGAGCCACGCTGCATCTGGGAAAGATCCCAACAATATTTGTTGGGATCCACCCTGCTGCCTGATTGACAGTTTTCTCTGCCTCTCTAGAGCCAGATCCAGCTGTGTCCACCCCATCTCCTGTCTGTCCCTTGCATGAACACTGGACGAACACAGAGGGGAGGGGGAATCCCTGGAGGGAGCAGTGACTGACAGTCTCCTCTCTGTGCAAGAAGAACATGAGCTGATGTTTGTGATCTCTCAGCTCTTAATCTATAGAGCCGACCAGTGACACCGGTAGGGAAAAGTACATTTTACTCTCCCAATATTTCTCCTTTAAGTTTAAAAGCAGGCCATATACTCGGCAACTTTCTGTCCATTTCACCCACTTTTGATCAAGCTGAAATCGAAATCCCAATAAACTGAACACGGAAATTAGTGATTTTGATCAGCAGCAAGGAAATGGTATAAAAATTGCCTAGATTGAACCAAGCAGAAAAATCTAATTGTCTTCAGCTAAACTGTTTTTTTTTTCTTTCTGGTTTTGATCTATTTTTTTATTTAGTAATAAAGCTGTCGATTTGTTCAATCAAATTCAGGTGGTCGATCAAACTTGTGGTAGTTTAGTTTACTTGATTTCAGGCAACCACTTTTGATACTATTTTCGATTCCCAGCCAGTTAAATAAAAAAAGTTTGGCCAAATCACTTGGCCTAGGCTCTTCAGCTGTATGGAGAAATCTGTTCTGAATGACCTGACCAGGACTGCATCCCTGAAAGGTGTACGGATCAGATCCTATCCCAATCCAATAAAACAGAGAATTTTATTTTAAGTGGAGATATCTGGTTTCTGCTTTTGTCATTGAAAATAATGTCATTTCCAGCACACATTCTTTATCCTGATTACCTGATTTATAATATTAAAAATTAAGCAAGTAATTTGCTCAAGGTTCCACAATATATTGTGTGTGGACTTACGTTTGATACAGCTCGTTCCACATTCTCCATCACACAAACATTTTGGTCTATTCTTAGTGCACTCTTGATCTTGTATACATGCTTTCTGGCAGGTCTGACCGATAGGATTACCTTTTCTTGTGGGGCAGACATCTAACAAATCTAAAAAATAAGAAATATAAAAGCATTGCTTTGCATGGGTCTTGTAAACAATTCATTCTGTCCCAATAAACAGGGCAATGAAGAGAGCAATATGAGCATAAATAGTGCAATAAGAACTGAAAAAAACAACAGAGATCATCTATTAACTGTCTGAGTTAGAGTAAAGTTACATTTAACCTCAGCATTTTTGGATCCTGGAGCAAATGACACCATTAAAGGGACTGTATCATGCTTTTTATACAGTTTATTCATTTTTTATTATGCTCAGGAAACAAAGAAAATACAAAAGTATTTCTTGCTAGTCAGGTAAATATGAAAAATAAATATCATCTCATATGTACCCCTGGCATCCACCAGGTGGAACACTCAAGGCTTTTCTTTCCAACATCTTCTAAGTCATGTACCACTATGTTGTGGATAGCGTGTATATTTGATCTTCTGCTATTCAGGTCTATTTCCAACACACAAACAGCTTTCTGCTAGCTCATATGAAGCTGTATAGACTTTTTGTCAGGGCTAATATGTAGTGCTGGGTTTTCCTATTAGAAAGTCTAGTATGCACTACGAACCATGTGTCACATAAGCGCCTGTATTAAATGATTATTTCTCAAATATATATGTAGTGTAAAATGAAATAAAGCATAAGCACATTCAGGATTTTTAATGAGGCACCACAAAAAGCAAAGCTTAAGTGCAACGTGCAGTCAGATCTATGGGGACTGATATAAGATAATTTATTTTGTTATAATTACTGTTACTTAATTTTCCTTTGCACCTAAAACCTGCTAGTAAGGGAGGCTAGCCAAAGACAAAGATCTTACCAAGAACATAATGCAGTGAGACATATTCATGTCATTAACCATATCATTACAAATCATCATAACAAATAATGCAGACAATACTCATGTGGAGTAATTCACAACAGAATTACACAACAGAAATCAGATTTTTAGCTATTTAAAAGTCTGTGGTAAGTCTATGGAGGTAACAAGAGAAAAAAAACTAAGAGGAATAGAAGACCATCAAGATAATTGAGGGGGCAGAAACGAGGAATAGAAGACCATCAAGATAAGTGAGAGGGCGGAAACAAGAAAGAAGATAAAGGGGTTGATTTACTAACCTTATAAACACGCCACGAGCAAGTATACACCTCTGTAGTGTGTTCTAGACATGTGCGATTCGTTTCGTTACGAATCGAAATTCGTAAAAATTTTCCTGAAATTCGTAAATTCGGAAGCATCCGAAATCCGAATTGCAGTTTCCGAACTATATCGGAAATACGAAATTCCGTTAACGAATTTCGGATCCGAGTTTCTTTGAAACAGGAACTAATATTACCCCTGTAAATGAGGTTGAACAACATGACAATATTTTTTTTTTAATCCGAAATACGGATCCGCTGCTGCTGAGGGTTGCATTACAATACACAGACATAGGAATGTAAATGCATGAGCTAACCATTTTTGTCTAAACTGTGAAGCAGCATTATATATGCATCATGTGCATGATTTTTCCATATATGGCATTAGTGGAAATATGCTTTTAGAGACTTTTTGGTTGATAAATAAGTTTTGCTGTGTAAAAATCACACGCACCTAGTGCCTGCGTGTGTTTAGGTTAGTAAATCACCCCCAAAGTCTTCCATATGAATTGAAGTCATTGCAGTGACTATGTTTATGAAGAAAAGTTGCATAATAATTTAGTCAGTAAGATACTAGGGGAAAAAGAGAACTGGGGTTCACAATCAAACAAGGGTGCTGGATAAGAGATAGTTCTTCAACTAAAAAGTAAAATTGAAGGAAGTAGAGAAAAATAAAAATAAAAGGGGACTGAGAAGTGAGGCCGTAAGCTTTTTAATTTTAAACCTATTCATATATATATATGTATTTTATTTAATATGGACTGCAATTCCTCTTTGACCCATGCAAATAAATAAAAGCTTGCACCTAACCCTTTCATGGCTCAGCAGCCAAACCTATTCCCAGTCTAGCAGAGGGAGATGCTGAAATACACTGGATTCTTAGAAAAGCTAAGAGCTGAATGCAGAGTCTAAATTAGAATGTTTTACAGTAATTACAGTCATGCTTTTATTATTCATGTAATACTAATTTTTTTCACTAGATGTCAATGGAAACTTGAAAAGAAGCTGCTGATTATTATGTCGTACAGTCTACCATACAGGAATCACATTAATGTTCATAGTTAAGGACACAAGTACAATCATTAACAAGCCCACGGGTAACCAGAGAGACCGGAAGTATCCTGGAAAACTCTCACTCCAACTGTGACTGTACGTATAGCCTCTTTACACTAGCAGCAGTATAGTTAACGTTTTCGTTTGCTAATCCGTACATCTTTAAAGCAGTTCTCCATGCTACATTAAAAAAACTTTACTGATTCTGACCTGTGTCGCAGCATAGAAATGTCCCAACTGGTAAATGTCTTCTAAACAATGAACTAAAGCCTGGCCTTTCTGGTATATAGTCATATTGGATCAGGATGAAATATCATGCTTCACCTGCAGGTAGCATTGCACATTCAATCAGGTCAAGTAGCATCTCTCAGTCCCAATAAAATGGCGGTCCATACCAGCAATGAGATTCTTTGGCCATATATGGATTTTGTTTCTTTAAAGACCCCTTTAAAGTCTAACTTCAGACATTTCTTTCTTTTCTAGCTTTGCATGTGGGAGATTTCAAACCTGTAACAGCTTCTTACAGAGGTCTGTGACCCCACTGGGGAGATTTTTCCTTGCTCCCGGGGCCTTCTTCGATAAGAAATGGGGGCAACGGTTGTCAGGAAGACAGACAGCTTGGGTCATTTCTACAGTTTTCATTGCCTGAGGCCAGGAGGGTTGTGCTGGTGGTACATGTTATGGGAGGGTGCATGGTACCTCTGTCTGGCGTCCCACCCAGCTCAATAACATCACTGGTCGCTGGGAGCTGGATGGGACACCAGAGTGTTCTGCTTAGCTTTTGGCAACCAGTGACATCAGTGAGCTGGGTGGGATGCTGGCTACAACATCACAGGTTACTAAGAGCTCTTAGCAACCTGAGACACTCTGGCTGGAAAGTGGGCAACACACCTGACATCCACCAACGTGACCCAATGAGATACCTCATGAGGCAATCACCTCAGCCTGCCTCATTTTAGACGATGGCCCTGCAGACAGCAATAAAACGTTGTTGGAGGTTCTAACTCTTCCAAACTCTACTAATATATAGTGATTTGTTCTTGAACTGTGATCATGTTGGAAAGACTTTCCCTCACTTACTGTCCCAACAAAAAGCCAGGAGAAATCTGACAAAAGCACTAACCTTTCCCCACTCTATTAAACATGAAAAAAAACCTGCATTTAATATAATAACAGAAATACGAAAAAGCATGTAAAATGTGAACATAACACCAAACCTTACTTCAAAAAGAATGTTGCACAAAAAAATTATGTAGCATATGAGTACACAAATATTCCCTAGAAGTATGCCTATATGAGTACCAACATTCCATTTAATGTAATACCAAACTTTGTTATGCCAAAGTTGGAAGTTTGAGGTGCTCAAATTGTATCCACATTTATCCCTGAAAATATAAAATTATTTTATTATATTAATTTAAAACTTTCTTTCTTTCTGAAAAAAATCCAATATTGGCAGAACAAATTGTGGACATTGTTACTTTGCCCATGAGGACAAAGTGACAGTGTCTGTTGATAGCCCCTCACAAGCAGGATGTACTCACCTATGCATGTGTCCTCTCTGCCTCCCTGCTACAGTTCATGCATGGTAAGCTGTGGTGTCAGACGAAGTAAGCTTTGGTGCCAGATGATGTCACTGACAGTGATCAGGCCTAGAGGCCAATCTGTACAATTGTGTCCAATTATATTGTTTTTTTGTATTGCCATAAAATATCCATGGCATTTTAAAGTTATGGAGAGTTGTAAATGGCAGGCCTAACAATAGAATACTCCTGAGGGACTTTGTCTAGATATTGGCTGTAACAGGTCTGTTCCGTGAGCTGTTATCAGCAAGTAGTCCATAAATAAACTGCTTGGAGATGTTTTTTGGCATGAGCATTGTAAATGTTTCTACTTGTCATGTGAGTGAATGCCTATTTTTGGTTGAAGATTTTTGAGACACAGCATAAAAAATATGAATTGTACAGAGAAAAGTCCGTGTGACACTTCATATTTACCCAAAAAGGCAGCTGAAAAGAAGCATATGTTGGCAACATTTATATGAACTAAAATATCTCACTCCCACCTCCATCACCAGAAAACCTCTTTCCAAAAGTATACATCATTTTTTTTACATGATGCTTCCCCAAGCACAACTGAAGGCTTACTCCCTTTTTGTACAAACTCCACTCCTTGTGTTAATTATTTTATTAATTAGGGCTACACACTTGACCCACACTGGTCAGCTACACTAGGGGAAGGTGATCCAGAAGCCTTGGGGGAGACTTAGCAGAGACATTGTGACCTACCTCCCATCTGCCACATCCTTGCAAGAGACAGTGTGACCTACCTCTCACCAACCATTATCCAGCCAGAACGATGCAGCCTACTCCTCATTCATCTTTATCAAGCCTGCAGGAGTTGCCATCAGGAGACATACTTGTCCAAGAGGACATTCGTGGGACGTCAGATTGGCAAGTGGCCTTTTAGTCACCCTTTTGTGTTTTGAACTTTGTTTACAGCTTTTTGATGACACTGTTGCCTATGGTGAAATTTTCTTAGAGGGGCCTCGGGGTCTAAAGAGTTAAGTTAGGCCCCAATAGTTAGCCTTTTTCCTCTAAATCCATATCAGGGATACTTGTTGCACTATGTGTTCAGGGCCGGATTTACTCTCCCTGCTGCCCCAAAGGCCAGGTTCCGCAATGCGCCCCCCTTCCCGTGCCAATCCATCCCCCACTATATCAATGGTGAATGGCAACCGGATGGCAGGGGCGGCAGGGTTAGTTTTAATTTATTTTATTGTTTCTTTATTTTTTTACATTTTATCGCTTCCTCACACTACATTTAGCCCTGCTTGTCCAAAGCAGGGCTAAATGTGGAAAACAACTTGGCGCCCGGAACTGGGTCGGGGTAATCCACACCACTGCCGCCCCTCTGCTCTCTGCCACCCCGAGTGGCCTTGTGGCTAATTCGGCCCTGTATGTGTTGTTTATTACTGCCTGGGGTTATCTACTCCCTTAGGCTCTGTTCACACCTAGGCGTATCGAATATGCGCGTTTGTCGAGCGTTTCTTGACGTGCGTTTTAACCGCGATTCACAGTAAAAAAAACGCGTGACAAATGCGCGTTTCCGAGGGCTACTTGGCTGTATCCCAATGGAAACGCGCGACAAAAACGCCACAAAGAAGCTCATGTACCTTTTCAGGCGTAGGCCGTTTTGTAGCACGTTCAGACGGGCTGAAATACGGCAAGGTGTGAACCATACCCATAGAAAACAATGGGATTTTCATGTTTGAGCGTTTTGTAGAGCATTGGACGCGCTACAAAACGTACAGGTGTGAACCAGGCCTAAGTGTGTTTGGGTAAGGCCTATCACAATGGATAAAAGTGAACAAACACCATTTCTATTCACCTTGTTGTGTTTATACTCAATTATACTGCTACCATTGAGCTGTTGCTTTTACTGTTGTCAAGCTTGTTCAAATACCTCCTTTTCTTCAGGTCTTATTGCTAGTATTTTTAATAAAGCCCATTTACCTCCTTTGGTATGTTGGTTTATTTTTTAGACCAATCACAGGGCAGGTCATCACTAGGAATTGTAGGAGAGCCTGTCATGTACCAGTGCCTCCTATGGAAGTAGTGCTGCACCAGTATTGGGGTTAGTGTACATGGCTGCTTTCTTATGCACCCATGACATGCATAGACCAACAAAAGTTTGCTGTTCTTTAACTTTAAACTGAACTGTATGAGATGCATCCTGCTGTGTGCATGGACACTCTCTAACAAAAGGGGGTGGAAGTGGACAGGACAGGTTCAACCACTTGCATTACATTCTTCTGGAGTGGCCATACATGCTGTGATTGATCTTCCCCAAGGATTACAACAATCTCTGTGAAGCAGTGTCAACCACATATATTCTGTCTGCAAAGAAGAGCTGTGTATTGGAGTAGCTACAAATGTGGACTAATTTGTTATTTCCATTCCATGAACAAAAGAACCCACAATTTTTTCTGAAATAACCTTAAGCTGGCCAAATTAATTTTGGCATTCATCATTGTTCTATATTTAATAAAATAAGATTTGCTTTTGAATTTTGATTCAACAGATTATTTTTAAAAAAAAGTAATCGGAATGGAAAAAAAAAAAAAAAGTGATAGGATTAAGCAAACATTTTGTCGCACAACCTTTAGAGGTAATCACTGCAAGGTTATTTGAGATACAAGAGTGACCGTAGGCCTTAAGGTAGATGGAAAACATATGCCTTAAATCAGATTGCCTATTGCATACCTTACGTTACTCTTAGTTCTTATTGCTATTAATTAATAGTGCAGCATTTGGAGGTGTAGGCAGTGGAAGTATTTAAATAAAAAAAAAATAAAAAAAAAAAAAAGGAAAAGACTGGAAGCAGGCTAACACTAGTTATCTGCCAATTCCAACATTTGTTAGAAGCACAGTAAGCATTTATGCAGTAGTTTTAGCACAGCAAGAATTTCCCTTCTGTTGTAAAATCTCCATGTGTGGGGCCTACTTCACCCCAGGAAGGAGAGTGAAGGATGAAAGTGCTGTTTGTGTCATCATTTCACCATGGGGCGAGTATCACTGCAAATAAATGGTGTACAAGTGACAAATATCTTCCTGGCCATCTTTTCAGGTGGGTGGTGGGGGGGGGTCTGCCTGTCTATAGCCAGCTTAACACGGAACAAATTGACTGCACTATGTACACATTCTGCACTTGAACCTGAGAATTGTATTGATTGGGTTGTGCTGACTATAACTGCAATTGTTAGCCAACTGAGTGATAAATATTGATCTTGCATTTATTTGTGAGGTTTAAGATTTATATGACCAAGCTGGTATTTATGGGAGAGGACGGCTTAAGGTCTTAAGGTGCAGCAGGTTTAATTTTCTATTACTGCATATGTAATGAATGGCGATAGTCCATATGAGCCATTAGCTCAGCTGTACTTTTTTACTTTACTGAATGTAAATTTAATGTATCTCCGTGGCCATGAAAATCACACCAACCAGAATATTTCTGCAAGTATGCAGCTGACACACAGCGGTTGAAAGGTACACAACCATTTAGGGTGAATAGATCATTTTTTCATACGCTGTTTTTATATATAGCTAGCCTAGGAGAAGCTAGCTCAAACAGTACTTGCCAGGCTTGTTGTTGATTCTTCTTTTGTAACATACTTTGAATAAAAAAATATTTTCACAAGCACTAAAGTTTTCCTATCTATAAAATTCTATATTTGCAAACAGAGGTGATGGTGCGATGTAATAACACCTTACATCATATGTCATATTAGCCATTACACCTAATATAGCATTGTACTTAGTGACAAGCAGAGGACCTAGGAAGTCTCATTCTAATTGTTTTTTATGTGTTTTGACAGCTGTTCTCTAGGGATCCTGCTTACTTTCAACAAGCAATGAAACCTGATGGGGTGGAAAAATGTAACTGCTAGGTATCATTTGAATTACTTTATTAAAGCATCCTTTGGGTTGGTTCCATGGTGTTAAGTTGGCTTCTTGGATAGATAGCAGGCATTGGCAGACGCCTACAGACACATAAGCCGTATTTTTGTACACCCCTGTAGTGTAAAATCCTAGAGGCACTCTAAAGGTGGCCATACACTCTACAACCATCGCAAGACTTTAGTCTTGCGATGGTTGTACAGGGATTAAAAAAACGTACGATCTGCCTATCTTGGACAGGCAAATCGCACTCTCGATCATCGCAAGCCCGCCCCCCTGAGGGGCGGGCTTCCGATGACCGCAATGCTGAACGGGCAGTGTGCGCGTGCGCACACCGGCCCGTTCGGCATTTGTCTTCCGAGCACCGTTCTAACCAGCCGAGAATCGTACGATTCCCGGCTGGTTTTCGAACATGCTAGTTCGACAGAAGGTGTGCGACCGTACAGTAGAAACGGTCGCACATCTCCGTTCACACTGCTCGATTATCGTACGAAAAACCGATCGCATACGATTATCGTACGATAATCGTGCATTGTATGGGCACCTTAAGAAAGGAAATTGCAACCAGAGCATGTATGGTGGCTATGCAGCCCAAACGCCTTACTGGCACCTGCATCTTTCTGCTGAACAATAGCAAGCTATCAGCACTGGGAAGTGGCATAACTATACAGTGAACATACAAGCTCTACTTGCAATTTCCTTTATTGATAACCCCAAGATTTTAGGTAACTGACACTTAAATACAGACTAGTAGGTGCCTGTTATCCTGGACAGGAGCCAGCACCATGTTAGCATCCTACAACTTGGCTAACCCTACACGTTCAGTACCATGGGTACTCTTATAGAGCTAAAGGAGAGGGAACTACAATGGACAGTCTTGCTGTCGATGGGCATATATCTGCACATGTACGTAAACTGAGACCTCTGTTTTACTGAACTATTAAATGCATTTTAAAGGCCATCTCCAACTAAATAAAAAATAGCCCTTCCCCTTTCCTGTATTAAAAAAATGTCTCCAATCAATGCTCACCATCTCCATGTTACAGCTCTGGCCCCTGCATCCTTCCCTGCCCTGCAATGCTGGTCTCTTTCAGATTTAATAACACCTAGTGTCATTCAACCCATTTCCTGAGAGCCATAGACATACCACCTGGCGTGTGTCATCACACCAACCTCTTGGTTCCACAGGACATCACAGGGCTACCACATGAAGCCTACAATGAATGGTGTGTGTACAAAAAATAAATGGGGGAGGTGTGCTCCAGTGTGAGGGGTATGTCCACATGGCTTTAACTAGTTTTCAGGTACAAACTAATAGGACTGAGTGCTACAAAACTTGTGTATGTTGTAATAACCCTTCTGATTGTGTACTTTCCTGTTAAGTTATAAACTTAGGCTAAACATGTGTCCGGTGCTTATACAGGTAAGGTTTGTATGTATATTACCTGAGCTTAGTCATTGTATGCTTTTGCTTATTTAAAATGCAGCTGTGGCCAGGCTATAGGCAAATATAATATTTGTATATATTCATTCTTACCACACAGTAAATGAGCTTTTAATAATGCACTTACTGACCTCTGTAGCTATGGGCGTTGTAGAGCAATTCCTCCTGAATATTTTGTGCAGTTGCACTGATGTTTTTTTTTTATTGCAGCTCAATTCCCCCTTTTCCCCTTCCACAGAACCTTCTATGTATCTACATTAGAGATCAGAATGCTGGAATACTGCCACTGAGCTGAGTTGGCTTAGAAAAAGTATTGAATGATTTTAGTGTTTCTGCTATAAACTTTGAGGGTAATCTGCTCTACAGTGCCTAGAAACAGAAGTTTGTGAGGGCTTATTTTAAAGCTTGTTTACTACTTTTCATAAATGGGTAAAAACTGAATTTCCATAGCCTGGCCACCAGTGGTACATTTTATGGATGCTTGCTGTCAATCTCAGTGCTATACGTATCCCCAGTATTTTGTGTTCCACTAGATTAGAGTATGGACCACACTAAACAACAGTTAAATTACATTGGCACAGGGCTTTTTCCATTATTTGCATACTTGTAAGATTTATTAAGTTTTCTTTAACAGTCTACCAGGGTTATGTGGCAGATACTTTTTGCATGTGATGTAACAGACATGCCCACTAGGATGAACCTTGTTTGTCTGTACCATTTCATGTAGTCAGAACATTTTCAGTGTGATCAGTCTATGGAGAGCTTGCCTGCCCTGCACTGATCACTGGATGTTCACATTGATTATAACATTACATATCTCAGGGGTCTTCTGATTGCTGCATTTTTACACATTTACACTTAGCAAAGCTGTAATGTGGCTAATGGATTTATAATGACAACAAGTCAAATACTAAAACAAGTATTTCAGATAAAATAGTATGCACTGATTAGCAAAACAAATTTAAAAACTCACACTACTTTTTAATATAATAGCATGTTATTTTACCCATAGTATAAGTAAGGCAACTCTCACAGTTCATATATTTTACTATCAGCCACATCAACAAGCAAATTGGCAATGTATGATATTACGCCCCCTATCCTCAATGTGCCCACACCTACCACACACCCTTAGTTACACCCCTTGACCATACTGTACCTTGATCACTGAAGACAGCAGGCACATTAAGGATCAGGAAGACTGCAACTGTGGGATATGTTTTCCAAGCCATTTTTGGAACTGTGAACATCCAAATGCCAAGCTGCACTAGATCATCTCAAGTATGTTCCCTCTATATAAATTAGAAATGTTACTGATTAACTAGTAACTAGAATGAAAGAGAACATAAACTATGCCAAAGGCCATGTTGACTGTGGACACTCATCTTCTCTGTGATCTTTGACTTTCCCCACACTGTGGTTTTAAGGAATAAAGTTAAAAAATGAACAATTCAGTGTTACAAAGGCTATATATGCAAAATATATGAAAGTAGTCCATCTGAGTATTTATTTATATTTCCCAAAGACAGCAAGGTCTGAGTGGCAACCACTTAACATTTCCCATCTGGAGTCTGAAGCACCATTTCCAAGATATGTCCTATATGATGTACATACAGAACTGACTCCATGGAGCCTTGTAAGAGCAGGTGGGGTTTAAATTCTGCATCCATAGTAATTATGGTGGTTATACAATTGACTAGAGGTTTAATTATTCAAGCTATATTGATCATTATTTGCTAGAAGTACTGTTTTCAACACCGAGAACCAATGGGAGCTCAAAATAAGGATTCTCACGGCTAACACTGCATAATAACACACAATACCACAACTTGTCTGATCAGCTCCTAAATTTGAGAGTCAGACATGACCATTCCCCAGTATCACAGTACATCTCCCAGAAACCTATAACACATTATTAAGTCCTGTATTTGAAAAAAAAGACAAATTATTATTTTTACTGCTTAGCCATAATTAACCTTACTAGATATTTGCTATAACACTCCAGACATTTATTTTTTTGAGTATAGGTCTATTTGAAATGGAGTGAAGTTTTCTTTGGGCCTCTTTTATCATGCTGGTTATACATTAAAAACTGACTTTGCGAGGGGCGTGGCCTGGACATGGTGGCGTGAGGTAGCAGTTCCTTGGAGCTCATAGCCGTTAGCCCGGGACGGCTGACTTGTGGACGTTTATAGTAGCTTTTAACCCCATGTCGAGGGAGAGGCAGCCCCAGGGCACAGGTAGAGGACACCGGCAGCCGGATCTCTTGGAGGTTTTTGCATAGGGACCCACACATTGGGAGGTATGATGAGCAGCTTCTGACGGTCCTTTCTACGGTGGGATACTGCTCACGGGGGGCTGGGGGGTAGTTTACCTGGGTGTCTCCAATAGAGGATGTTGTTCCTTAATCTCCTTCTTTTTACATTACAGATCGGTAATGGGGCTAGAGACGAGAGTAACCGCTTCGGAATGGACTACCCCACGCTCCCTTACCCAGTCCCCCAACACAGGAGGGCTGAGGCTCAGCTCAAGTGGGAGGCTGGGGGGAGCAGGGGATGGTTCATCCTTGTACAGGAGCTGTTTGGTTTTGTTGCCATATTGGCGTATCTAAATGTTCTGGTCAGTGACTGCAGCACATAGGACATCAGTTGATCCGCACGGACGAATCATCTCTGGTCCCAGCCATATTTCGGTGGGACCGGAATGATTGTCTAGGGCGACCTGCGAGGGCAGGAGCAATACATCCAGGTAGTTGGGTTTCACCGGAAAGGAGTAGTGCGTCAAACCCACACATATTGTCATCTGATTTTATCCAGTAGTGTGACGTACAGTCGTGATATCCGTGCCCTGAGTAATGTTTAGCTGGTTACCAATAGGATGTGGTAATGCTCATAACATTATTGGATTAATACTTTTTGTCTTTTGATTTTACAATATGCCACTGTCCTATGTACTGATGTCTTCAATGTAATGTGACAATAAACTAAGTATTTTTTTTAAAAAAACTGACTTTGCTTGGATTGCCAGCGAGAGATGGACAAAAACAAGGGCAAAAGTGAACATGTCCCCCAAACAATTACTTATTTTTTTTAAAAGATGACTTTGATTGGCTGATGTGCTATGACATACGGTACTTCCCAGCCATCTCACTTCTTAATTGTCATGGTTTCCAGGTCCCAAAATGGAAAACAGTTGTTACAGTGTGCTGTCTACATATGATCGGTTTGAGATTTGGCATAGTGTTGATCCATTTTTGGGCTTTGATAGGCCTGGTAGTAAGGACAACAAGTCTGCTTTTGCTCCACTTTTTGTGGATTAGCCTAGCAGTTTTACAATAAGATGTGAAAATTGTGTTCTCTTTGTCCATTTAATTTTAGCTCTGCACATTTGAAATAATTCTGCGAACCCTATTTATAGCTTAACAGCTAAAATAAGGTTTGCTAGAAGGATTTTATTAGGAATTTCAAAATGAACAGGAATTAAAGGGTGCTGCACGTTTGTATATCTGCGGCTGCAGAGAAAAGCATTGTGGCAGATGGTAGAGTTGCTTAGCAACCAGGAATGCTCGTGCCACAGTTCTAGTGCTTTAAGGTACGTTAACTCCTTCAAAGGTTTAGTTTGTGCTTTCATTGACACATTTGAAGTGATCCTGCTTCTGTGTCCGACGCAATATGATCTATCTGTATTATTTCCTCGAAATGCACCAATATGAATTTTAATGTGACTCTTAGATGGATACAAACTTTGGCACTGAAAACACTATATTGAAAAATATTCATTGTGATTGACGCTGGATTACATCGCTGGACGATATGATATTTTTTTTTTCTTCAATTGAAGGATTTTTTCTAAGGTGTTGTGTGGTTATTTACTTTTTACTTAACTCTTTGGTGGTAACAACCTACCTCTTACTCATTCACAAGGGGGGGGGGCAGCATTTGAGTGCCCTCCCCCCCACTGCCTGCAGACCCACACAACGACTGGGACAGGGATCAGCCGAGAGCATGTGGCCTGGCATGGTGCAGGGAGGGGCTGGGCGCTTGCTCATCCCACCTTTTCTGCCAGGCCAGTGCTCGGCCTGGTTTGGAATTTTAAGGGGGGGATCCAACTTCTAAGTGAATAACCCCCTGTATCTTTTGAATGCATTTCACACTCATACATCAGTCAATGAGAAAATGTACTGGAATGTGTAACCATAACACAACTAAAATCAATGAATATTACTGTATACTGAAAAAAGTAAAGAATAAATGTAATGTATTTTTATAATCTAGAATGGGTGCCTTTAGGATTTTGCATACATTTGAATGGTGCTGTGACAAAAAAAAAAGGTTGAGAAATGCTTAGTTAGTTCATATGATACTCACCTTACCCTGATTCAGCCTACAGTCATAGCCAGCTGCTCCAGTGTCTGCTTGATTTTAGTTTGACCTTGTTTGTGGATTATGATTTGGACTGCCACTCTAAAACTATTGTACCTTCTGGATTTTCCGTTTCCTGGCCAATCAGGAAACCGGGCAGCGTGTAATGATTCGCTGCCCGGCTTCCTGATACAGGAAGTACTCGTGCTAGGTATCGGAGCATTTGGGCAAATACGAGTACTCACCCAAATACTCGGTATCGGCACCGATACCGATACTAGTATCGGTTCATCCCTAATTGATATTATACAAACTTTTCCTGCATAACATTTTGAGGAAACATATTCATTTATACACTGTACTGACTTCATCAATGCTTCCTAAATCCTCGGGCCATAGAAGCAATTGGTCAGGAAAGTTCTGTTTTGACAGCAGTTACTGCAAGCTTTGGAAGATTGGAAGAGCCTGCTGGAATGTAAAATGCCCATTAAAATGAGCTGGATTGGACAAAGGCCGTCCAAAGTCTCTGGGCAAGTCCAGGCAAACACACAATACACAGACACACTATATACAGACATAAGCACTGTGGAGGCTGTCAGCGGAAAGAACCGTTACAGTTTAGCCTACTAATAGCCCATAATTTGCCCTGTAATGGCCAGCCGCACAAATGAGAATCTCTATAGGGTGACCTTTTGCTAATGAGTGTACTACTGGTTGCAACCACCCTGCTGTAAAGTGTCCTCAGATGAGAAACTGTACTTTAGATAATCAGCTAAATACACATCTAAAATACATTCAAGGGAGCTGTATTACCATCCAAAGGATTTGTATTGATGTCCATCCAGCTCTGCGATTTACACAGCTTTGTTGACACACCACAGCACAGGGTAGGAGACCTACTTTTTCTCTGTTACAGTGAAAGTGGAACTCCAACATTACAAAAATAATGAAAATAATGAAACTAAATTGCCCAGCAGTTAAGGAACAACAAAGTAAAAGCAGTTCTTTCTGTAATATTCACCTCCTCTCCAGGGTTGAATGACAGCCAGTGTAAAGAAACTTCCTGTGGTGCCAGGTTGTGATCATGTAGCTCAGATTTGACGGTACTCTTGGACTGAGCAGTGCTCACATTTCATCATGTAAGCAATGCTTAGGCCAGGAGGAAGGACCGCTCACACCACCACCAGGGAAGAAAAGCAGAGAGGAAAGGAAGGAAAGACCCATGACATCACCAGACCTCAGGACTGCAGGGGAGGGGGGGGGGCAAGAATGGGGTGTGGGGGAAAGCTTAATGTCTGTTTTAAAACATAAGAAAAATAAAACAAAATTGCTGAAGGGCCTAATTTCCATGACACAAGAGACTGTGTAAGCTTAGTGCACAGGATGAAGTAACTCCAGTGCATATGCGTAGGAGTTGCATCATTGGGGCCCTGTCAATCAAGCATCTGAAAACTCAAAACCTGGAAGAAGAATGGGTTGAACATGGAAGTGTCAGTGAGGGAGGAGCACAGCACTGGAGGGGATCTCTTTGGCAGGTAAGTCTGCAATAATGTGCTAATATGCTGTGCATACTAGTGCATTATGGCCAAAAGCTGTAGGGGACTTATTTTGATTTCCTTAATAAAATATCGATAGCACATAAAGGTACAGTATCTTTGATGTGGTTAGGTGATGAGCGCTGTCACGATGTTGCAGCTGTGTAAGCGCAATTCTTTTGAGTAGTCCACAGTGAGTCCAGGCTGTGATGATGCTGAGCCCCGGGTGTGTTTTGTACTGCCTTGGCTCATAGGAAACAGAAGTTGCTGGGCGTCACTCAACCCATAACTGACTGTGTAAGAACTCTGCAGTGTGGAACAATTTGGTAGTGAAATGTACATTTTTTTTTTTTTTTTTTTTTAGGATACATTTTTTTTAATGAATAGGAAAAAAAATGGGCTTTATGTAAGTGGTGGCTTCTAAATGTGAAAGCCAAGATTAGTGTCTGAGTCAGGTATCACAAATTTATTCATTGAGCCAATGTCATCTTTTTGTAACAACACAATTTAAAGATCGGAGATGTGCAGCAATCCAAAGGAGCCAATACTAAACTAGCTTTCAGTAATCAAACTAAAAAAAAAAAATATTTTTAACTGGCTGCTACAGATCCGTGGCACACTGTACATTGCCTTGGCACTGTTCCACGAGCAGATGTCAAGAACAGAAAGATCAAAGCAGGACATGCTGTATTTTCTTCTTCCCCTAACATCTGTCTTTGCCATCAGGCAATGAAGGCCAACAATCCACTCTTTGAAGGAAATAAAAAAGAACTCCAAAGCATCGGTTGCAGCTAATCAGGATACCTAAGATGAGGCTGACCTTAGATAACATGGCACCCTTTATTGTGCCATATCTTTGTATGGTGCCCCCTGTCCTTTAACATTTATTTACTCTTACTCTGTCTACCAGAGCACTTGGTAGATCTAAACACACGCAAGGGCGGAGACTAAATGAACAAGCTGACGGTTCAATAGTGAGGTGGTGTTGCATCCTCACTCTGGTATCGGACAGGAACCTTGTCAGAAGTTTTTTAATAGTTGCAGAATGATGATATTTATGGATTTGGTGATAAGGAAGTGCCAAAGAGGAATGAACAATGACAGACACACTGCAACAGAATACAAGTTGCAGCTCAACTGGAAAAGGAAGGGTAAGAAACCCTGACATAGTTAATACAATTAGTAGGATAAGTACTAGATTACATACGGCTCAACTTTCTGGCTTTAATAGGGGGACACCAAGGCCGATGGCATACACCAAGATGGTGGGGCCAATATCGGCGTGTGACGTCACCTGACGCCACGCATGCATGGCGTCATCTAACATCATGCTCCCGCCTCCAAGATGGTGGCAAGCATTCAGAAAACACGCCGGTGGCCAAAATGGGCGCCGCACATTCTCAAACAATTTATTATTATGTGCCTGAATATATTTTTTGTATATTCGGACATATAGTAATTCATTAATTTTACACGTAGTCCGGGTTTTGTGTTCTGTTTTCTATTTTTACTTTTCTAGATGCACTTACTTGAAAAAAGGGATCGGCATGACAAATATGTTTTATTTGATAAGAATACTTCTATTGTGCCTACAAGTTTAATACCTTTAAATTAAAAGTTTTATTTTTATCATACTTTTTTATATGTTTCTTTGCAGCTTAACAAAATAGGAGTCTTGAAATGGTGCGGATATTGGGTGTGGTCACTGAGGGGTGTGGTCACTGAGGGGCGCTGTAAAGATTTCTCGCACAGGGCGCCTAAAGGCCTAAGGCCGGCCCTGGGGGACACCTTCCAGCACATTGTATTTAGGAAATTGATGCATCCCTGCCACACCCCCTATGACAGATGCCTTCATTGCTATCTAATGACGGTAGTGCCATGTGAATGGCATTTGTCCAGCTATACGCTACGCGGAAGATTTATAAATCATCCCCTAGTCTGCTCTAAAAAAAAAATCCTCACAGCCACCAGCTTCAGGACAGCTGCATTGTTTGCTGGATTGCATTAGCAGCTCACATATTTCATATTGTTTTGTGGATTCTTTTTTTTTCTTGAAAGATAAAAAGTAGCAAAATGTGAGATGTTTCTTACAGGCTGAGCTCTAAACACAAAACCTTCTGACCTCAAAAACTCCTTTTTTGTGATTTATCCCCCAAGTACATCTGTTTGTTTATACTTTGCATTTTCATAAAAAATTTAAACGCCAGATGCTTTCTTTCTTCACTGTGCCTTTGGGGTATCTTTCTCATTAAATACTATACGATGAGGTTAAACAGAATTATAAAAAATATTGTCCCTTTTTTTTACAGGCTTGTGCTGAAGAAAAGTTTACAGTCAGATTGCTATGCATATATACTTCACATGTGAAACAGGAAACTCACTTTTAAATCAGGTGTAGACTTTTTCACTTTAAGGCCATTGCAAAAGATAACAGGACACTCTCTGAACCTGGGGAAAGAAAATTTTGCCTTCAGCTCAACTTTGGCTGTTGTACGGGCTATTCCAGGCCACATGCTCTTGGCATTGGGAGGGTGCTCTTCCCCCTGGAAAAGCACTTTGTCCCCATGCCGATGAGGACAAGTGCCTCTTCGCCACAATCCTGTGCCACGGGTTGTGGGGGTCTGCAGGTAGGGGGTACCTCCTATCATAAAGGGGACACCCAGATGCTGCCCCCCCTTGTGAATGAGTAAGAGGTACTTGTACCTCTAATTCCACAAAAAGCCAAAACAGCGCCATGAAATGCCAGGAAACATACAGACTCCTAGCAGTCAGAGAAACAATCCAATTAAGCTGCAAGACTAGCAGGAACAAGCTGACTCAGCTGAACTTGTTTTTGTGGAGATTCCCCCTCTTCAGAGCGCTTTTTAGGTCTCGTTCACACCTAGGCGTATTGCATATGCGCATCTGTCGCACGTTTTTTACCGAGATTCACGGTAAAAAAGTTGCGCTACCGTCGCGCGTTTCCGAAGGCTACTTGGCTGTATCCCAATGGAAACACGCAACAAAACGGCCCAAAGTAGTACCTGTACCTTTTCAGGCGTGGGCCGTTTTGTAGCACGTTAGGGACGGGCGGAAATACGCCAAGGTGGGAACGAGATTATTGAATACAATGGGATTTATTTTTTTGAGCGTTTTGTAGAGCGTTTGTCGAGCGTAGAACGCGCTACAAAACGTTCAGGTGTGAACGAGGGCTTATCCACTCCCTTTGTGAGTATTTATTTCTCTTTTAATTTTTGCGAAACAAATAAAAGCAAAAACACTGGGCGCCTTTCCTGGTGCAAATATTTATTTTATGTACCCCTACTCATTCACTAAAGGGTTAAAGAAAAATGTAAATAAAGAAACCACACTTTTTTAGTAAAAAATCCTTTAATTGAAAAAACAAACAGCGATTGCTGTTTAGACACAAGCAATCCAGTGTCTATACAGTAGCCGGATCACTTGTACTGATCGGCGGAGTGTGTATTGTACTCATGGAAATGTCCCGATGCCATCACTTTAAATTTTCGGGCTGTTCATTTAGTAGAAGTGATCTACCTGGATCACTTGTACAGCAGTCTGTTTCCAAGGTCCGCCTCCCCCCCGCTTAATGCATCACTTCCAGTTCCAAAGCTGTGATTTCCCAGCTTGAGAAGATCTGTGCTTGAATAGCTTCTTTGCAGTGGAAAGGTGACACTAGTTGTCTAATAGAGCCCTAATGTCAACTTAAAGATAACCTGTTACCTCCAATGTGCTATCACATAGGTGGCTTGTAAAAATAAGGTAACATTGAAAACAAATATATATTTTTTTTTAAATAAGTAAAATAAATTTAAAAATACAATAAAATGTTAAAGTCCTGCGAACATGTGCATACCAACGTAAACACACATCGGGTGTGCCTACGTACAAAAGGTATAATCATGCCACACGTTAGATATTGCCGTGTGCTCCATAGTGAGAGCATTAATTCTAGGGCCAATATTAATGGTTAACTTTATATAATCTTCCTTCTACTGCTGGCTATACTCCTAGCAAATTCCTGTCTCAGAGTGATGATGCAGGCACCAGGTCACTATTTAGCCTTCACCTTGTCCATTCAGCCTCTGCCCTTCCGTTTGTTCTGATCAACCAATTGTGTTGCTGCTATTCCTGATTTCCATGTATGATCCTGGCTCTGGCTGACCTCCTGGTTCCTTACTCCGACTCTGTTTCCATTCATCCTGCTCTCCATGCTCTCTGGCTTGGCTTGGCTGATTACCTGATTTGGCATCTGATCCCTGGCTTGTCACTATGTACTAGACTCTCTCCATTGTTTTTTGCCATCTATGTTTATTGTTGTTTTCAATAAACTCCTTCTATATTTTAAACCTGCACTTTAAGTTTCAGCCTGGTTTCTTGGTTCCCTAACACCAATATTGCAAATTGGGCTAAATAAAGGGCAGAAAAAAATAACAAGATTTGGCTCCCATAGACTTCAATAGGATGTTTGAGTTTAGCAAATTGATATGCTTAGTTCACGAACCTCCCTGGACTTTGGCCAGTTCGCTCATCACTGGTCATGACTTTATTTGGTGAATGACGTCAATCACGATCCCAAGGGTTGTTTACATTACAGCATCACAGGTGATTCTGTCATGTAGCAGGGGAACACAAAAAGAGGGAAAACATCTTCGGGCAGCCGGTGATTGATGATAGATTTAAAATGCTGAACGATGTGACTGATGAAGGAATTACATTGGACATTATTCACATTTTATTTTGCCAATAAGCGTAATTTTCATGGTGTTGGTGTCTTTAATTTCCTTTTTAAATCTTTGTGGGAATGGGTATCAGGTACTTATGTACCTCTGTTCTCATTCCTTGGGGCATTGGATCGGTGGAAGAAGCCCTTCCACCGATCCAGACAAGGAACAAGGTGCCTTGCAAAGTGGAGTGGAGGCTTGGCGACCTACCTTGCAAGGTACCCCCAATTTGTAAAGACATGTGACTTGGTGTGTTTTAGGAAGGGGGGGGTCTGCACCTTCATCACCCTTCCTTTTTCTGGCCACCCAAGCTGCATGCCTGCATAAGGGCTTGGTTGGAGTTTTAAGGCGAACCCTGCAGAAATAATTTTTAGAAAACAGAATATATATCTTGGACCCCAGTTTCCATCCACTTCTCAAAGAATACGTCTCAACTTTCTGCGATGTGAAACAAAGTATGAGATATAATAAAGTATGTAGTCAAGGAACACACCCCTGCCATGCCTCCAGTTACATGGACCATGAAGAATGATCATACAAAAATTTCATTAGATGCAGTAATTCAACCCTTTCACTGCTAGAGAAGTCTTTGCATTTTTTTTGCGCACATCTTAAAATGTACGTTAGACCTGAAAACTGCTTGGAGCCCCCAAAATTATATATTTGCAGTTGCAATTTCTTATGTCCCACAATATTGGAGTAGCAGTTTATTAAACCCACATTTTCAGTTAAAAAAAACAGTGAAATTATTTTAGTGCACAAAAATACAATGCTATACCCATTTTTTTGTAAAATATGAAGGATGAGCTTATGTCAAGTAAATAGATACCAAATATGTCAAGCTTCAAATTTTATGTGTGCCTGTGAAACAGAAAAAAAATACAATACTCAAAATTGTCCATATGTGAAGCTCTAAAAGCCTCTGCAGGGCATCAATTTAACAGCTTCCTGGTAATTAAACGGCTGTCCGGGAGGTTCTTGACTGTAACAAGGCATCTAGAAATGGCCTGTTAGCCCCGCCCACTCGTGCACACCACACAACGCGCACGAGCGGGAAACTGTCAGAATTTAAAACAGGCAACAATGCCTGTTTACATACAAGTGGTCAGGCGGCTGTAGAGCCACCGGATCACTTGTATGAGGTGCCAGTAGGTGCGCCCCCCTCTGCAGCGCTGGTCCCAAGCTCCACTGTGCCCGGTGTGGGCACGGTACCAGCATTGCAGCTCTGTGACAGGGGATCAGAGGGAGACCGCACACGATCTCCCTCTGATCTCCTGTCCAGTGTCAGAATGTAGGAAGTGATGTATGAATAACTAAATGTGCCGAGCTACAACAATGAGCAATACTGAACAACGAGCAAGACAGCATTCTGCCGTCACTATCCGGCTACAAAAACTGGAGAGAAGCTGATGAAGCAGATCTCGGCTTCCTCAGCTTCTTTGGGGGTCCCTAGATGACATTAGGGTTCTTAAAGACCCCTGATGTCTCCATAAAGAGTACCTGTCACATCCTCTTTGCTATCACATAGGGGGCTTCTTAGTCCCCTATCTGATAACAATAAAGTTAAGTTAAAAAAAAATGAAAGTTGAAAAAAAGAAATTAAAGTCACACAAAAAATTTTAATTTTTTTTTTTTTAAAAACAATTTTTTTTCCCCAGCCCTACATACACGTGCGCAAACATGTGTTGGGTGCGTTAGGTGCAAAAATGGTGATTGTTCCCATTACGCCGCACATGTTACATATCGCTGCGAATGTCAGAGTGCAAACAATAATTCTAGGGTCTGTGATTACACTAAACCGATCAGTGGTAAAAGATTTTAAAGCATCGCCTATGGCCTATTTTGGGTATTGTAGTTTTTTGTGATTTTGCGGGTGCGTGCAATTTTAAGGCTTGACATGTTTGGTGTCTATTTACCCAACATGACCCCGTCTTTTATATTTTACCAAAAAATTGGATAATAATAAATGTATTATAACATAATGTAAAAATTGTTTTTTTTCCTAAATTTTCAGTAATTTTTCCTTTTTAATATAGTAAAAAAAAAAAAAAATAACCCAGTTGTGTCTGCATGTGGGTGCACACATCCATAGACTTACCTTGCGTCCCTCCTCGCGTCCCGGCTGAAAATGTGAACTGCGCATTCTCGCGCACCCAAAGATCCTTTGCGGCCGCCTGAGAATTTTCAAATTTTGGGACGGGAGCGTGCGGGGAAGACGCAGGTAAGTTTAAACCACTGTTAACCACTTCCCGTCCGTTGTAAAAAAATACCGGCCAGGAGCTCTCTAGATCTGAGCGGGCGTCTTTATGACTGAATAAATGTCATTCAAAGTACCGCAGCGCTGAATACTGAAAAATGGCCTGGCCATGAATGGGGTCTAAACACCTGTTCTTGAAGTGGTTAAAGCGGGGGTTTTTTTTTAAATGTACTTTTTGATTATATCTCTAGATCTGAGCGGGCGTCTTTAGACGTCCGCTCAGCCACGCTGAGCCGGAAATGCCCGATTTTTAAAAGCAGGCTCCGGTCCCCTCTCCGCTGTCAGAATGCGGAAGTGATGTATATTACATCACTTCCGCATTCTTGTGTCACTCTCCAGCTTCAGATGCTGGAGAGAAGCTGATGAAGCAGATCTGTGCTTCATCAGCTTCTTTGGGGGTCCCTAGGTGACATTAGGGGTCTTGGAGACCCCTGATGTCTCCATAAAGAGGACCTGTCACTTCTTTTGCTATCACATAAGGGGGGGATTGCAATAAAGATAAGTGCGCACAATTTTAAAGCTTGACATGTTTGGTGTCTATTTACCCGACGTGACCCCGTCTTTTATATTTTACAAAAAATATGGGTAATAATCATTGTTTCCTAATATAATGAAAACAACTTTTTTTTACATTTTTTTTTCAATAACTGTTTCTTTAATATAGTAAAAAATAAAAACTGCAGTGGTGATTAAATACCACCAAAAGAAAGCTCTATCTATCCCCAAAACATTGTATAACATTTATTTCAGTACAGCGTTGTATGACTGAATAAATGTCATTCAAAGTACCGCAGCGCTGAATACTGAAAAATGGCCTGGCCAGGAAGGGGGTCTAAACACCTGGTCTTGAACTGGTTAAAGCGGGTTTTTTTATTTTATTTAACTTTTTGCATATATCTACTGCTTGCCAGCAGTAGATATATGCAACAAAAAGCTGAGGGTTTAGAAACCCTTTAACCGTAAATAATGGCAGTAGATTTGCTCTCCCAACGTGTGTTCTGATACCCAACGTGTGGCGGAATCGTCAGTTTTATATGTAGCCGCACCCAACACATGTTGATGTGCTTTGGCATTTCATATAAAGTAATCCAGGCCAGGATTTTAATCTGGTCTGAAAGCTAGGTGGTATTGAAGACCAGGTGTGTTCAGGAGCACAGAGCTGCTTGTTTGTGAGGGAAACATAATATGGTGATAGTATGCAGAGCTTGGTCTATGGTGTAAACAGTCCAGTGCTGATGGGATAGTGGATTCACTTCCTGTAAAGTTGGACATACCCCTGCATGGAAAGAAGCTGTGACTCTTGTGTTGCCTGTGTAGCCCCTATATAATATACATATATGTGCTATCACAGCGATTCCTGTTCCTAACTGTAAGGAGTTAACTTGTCCCTGTGTGTGATCTGAAGCAGAGATTTGTGGGGATTGCAGTGCAGAACTGACACTGGGGATTGCTAATAGAGCTCTTGCGAACTACCACTCCCAGGATGCTGTGCGAGAGGAAAGAAGAAGGGCTATGGATTGCAGGGACTGAGCGTGCCCAGTCTGA
>NW_017308436.1:184446-199049 GCF_000935625.1 Nanorana parkeri | reverse complement strand
ATCGGGTAGGGCAATATCGCTGCAGATGACCGGTTTGGTTAGAGGTATTTCCAATGACACAAACACAGAGTGATTCAACCCTAAGACAGGGTGGAGGACCCACCACTGTGTAATATAGTCAAGGAGACATGGTTCAGTATTCCAAGGACCATGACACTGAGCTTCAGAGTTTACAAAGAGATCAAGACTTTGCTCTGCTCTCATGTGACAGTGCTCAGGCCTGACGATTGGCTACTCCAAGGCTGAGCATTGTGGGAGGAAACAATGAGGGTGACACGGTGAAGGAAAATTTCCCCAGTGGGCTTAACAACAGCAAAAAATATGACTTGAGGTTTTAACTCTTCCTCATTATCTAAAAAAAAAAGAACTTAACTGGAGTTTGGCAATAACATGTTGGTTTCCGACCAGCATGTTTCAGAGGACATCAGCCTGCAAGGGAACCTCTCAACACTCAGCCTGTGTTGGGGCATTAACATAATAGGAGCACTAAACATGAAGTGATCTACAGGGAGGGTGAGGTGAGAAGGAACAAAGAATGTTTCAGATTTTGCGGAACTGCTGTGTTTATTTAAGAGAACACTAGACAGCTTCTTGTTAATTATTATCCAAACTGTTGTATGTAATTACACCTTTATTCAACTTTGTGGTTTTCCATGGTCTTGAAACTGACATTTTTGTCAAATGATAAGTATCGCCTATGCTCAGGGCCTCATTCATAGTTAAGCATAGAGTGGCTAAAACATTCTACAGTTATATGATGTAAGCTACACACACCGGCCACTTTATTAGGTACACCTGTTCAATTGCTTGCTAACACAAATTGCTAATCAGCCAATCACATGGCAGCAACTCAATGATGTGGTGAAGACGACTTGCTGAAGTTCAAACCAAGCATCAGACTGGGGAAGAAAGGGGATTTAAGTGACTTTGAACGTGGGATGGTTGTTGGTGCCAGACGGACCGGTCTGAGTATTTCACCAACTGCTGATCTACTGGGATTTTCATGCACAACCATCTCTCGGGTTTACAGAGAATGGTCCGAAAAAGAGAAAATATCCAGTTGTGTAGATGAAAATGCCTTGTTGATGTCAGAGGTCAGAGGAGAATGGGCAGACTGGTTCGAGATGATAGCAAGGCAACAGTAACTCAAATAACCACTCGTTACATCCGAGGTATGCAGAATACCATCTCGGAACGCACAACACGTTGAACCTTGAATCAGATGGGCTACAGCAGCAGAAGACCACACTGGGGGCCACTCCTTTCAGCTAGGAACAGGAAACTGAGGCTACAATTCGCACAGGCTCACCCAAATTGTACAATAGAAGATTGGAAAAACGTTGTCTGGTCTGATGAGTCTCGATTTCAGCTGCAACATTCAAATGGTCGGGTCAGATTTTGGCGTAAACAACATGAAAGCATGGATCCATCCTGCTTTGTATCAACGGTTCAGGCTGGTGGTGGTGTAATGGTGTGAGGGATATTTTCTTGACACACTTTGGGCCTGTGATGCTATCATGTCAATAGGGACCAAAATCTCTGAGGAATGTTCCCAACACCTTGTTGAATCTATGCCATGAAGAATTAAGGCCGTTCTGAAGGCAAAAGGGGGTCCAACCCGGGACTAGCAAGGTGTACCTTATAAAGTGGCCGGTGAGTGTATTTTGTAATTGAACCTATAATACAGCTTTGGAACACGGAAGCTGTGTGCCGCACCTTCAACTTCTTCATATCGGTGGCTGGATGCAAACAGGAGCTTTGCTGAGCAATCTCTGAATATTCTGTTGTGGGTGGTGGTTGAGCAGGTACACTTTTCTACCTTACCATGTTAAAATTATAGCTAGAAACAGGGGTGTCGCGAGGCAGGGTGTCACCCGGAGCGGGTACCAGGTGATACCCCACAGTGATGCCATTGCGCATGCGCGTGATGCCATTGCGCAGCGCAACGTCATTGTGAGCGGGCGTGGTGACGTCACACGCTGTTACCTCCCAGCGGCCATCTTGATGATGGACACCGCCAGAGAGAGGAGGGGACATTCACCCGGCGGGATAAGGTATGCCGCCGGGTCCCCTCCTCTCTCCAGCAACTGTCAGGCTCTTGGACCATGACCGAGTCCCCGGCTTTTCAGAGGGGGTGACACCAAAATGACTGTCTGTCAGTCAGTCACCCTGGTGCGGGCCGCACCTCCCTAGTGACGCCACTGGCTAGAAAGTGTTCCCTGCTTTGTATGGTTAGCTATCATTGTACTACAAAAGAGAATATGTCTACTTGTCCAAACCCACTGGACTGTCACCAATACATGACAATAAACAGTTTCGATCCTACCATGCCATCACCAAGACGTGACAATACCACTCTTAACCTTACCCTGCACAGAGATTTTCCAGCTCCCGGGACAACAATCTCAGGCCAGCAGACTAAGATCAATCGTCACTGGATTTTGGTTAAATCAGCAGTAAAAGTGATATTAAAGTCAAAAGGATTTTTAAGCTATTTCAAATGCTGATTAAATCATTTACAATGGAGGCTGCTCCTTGATGGTTAAAAGTTTTTAGTTTCCTGCAGAATCAGCTGGTCCCATTAACACTGGTCCTGACTTCCTGTTTTAGAGTGACTCCTTTCTCAAGCAGGAGGCTATGCAGTCACCCTTGTGTGTGCTAGTAAACTGTGTGTGTCTCCACAAACAGACATAGAGGAGATAGTCACCCGCACACAAAGGCCCAATGCATCAATACGTCCTTTTATTGACGTCAGATACACATGGCATCACAAGTATGACCAACGTTTCGGAACCTATCGAGGTCCCTTCATCAGGCAAATAACATTGTGGTCACTATGTTATTTGCCTGATGAAGGGACCTCCATAGATCTCCTTTACGTTTAAATTTGTGCTGCGTCAACCGCACGCCATGCCAGCACCCTTCTACATACTACCATGGGATTCCGGTCTGGTGTGCAATGGAATATCTGTTTAGTTACCTCCCTCTGGCACCCTCTCCAGGTTCACTTTATAGTGCATGTGATAAAGATAACCCTGCCAACCAAGCAATTGATACTTAAATGTCCCACTGCCTGCACTGTTAAACTCTACTGGTTGGAAGCCCACCATACACGTTACAATGTGACTATACAAACTTTATACAATATCCTTTAAACTTACCAAAACTAGCAAGCTTTTTGTGTCTCCAAAAACACACAGACAGAGCAAATCAAGCTATTCTCTCCCCCCTGCCCCCCTACCCTCCCTTATCCAAGCTAGTAGATGAACAGTTGCTGGAGTCTGCACTGTGCTTTGTAATCCAATACTGGACAGGAAGTTGAGGGAAGCTGAGCTGAGAGACGTGGAAGCAGCTGTTCAGAAATATGATGATTGTACGTGTTTGGGCAGAAATGTAAAGCAATGCATTGCTGGGCAATGTAAATTGGTTTGATCTGGAATTATTATTGAGAAAAAGTTTGAGAGTTTAATACTACCTTAACCCTTTACACAAAATAATAGCTGCCACCACGTGTTTTAACGGAAACATGCACCGTTCCCAGCGAATGCTGTGACAATCCAAACAATGTAAGCAATGCCTGTGATGCCCACCGTCCTTTCAGACAGGAATATAACAGGTTTTACAATATGGTAGCGCTCTTCATAGAGACAAGGATACTTTCAGTTCTTATTTAGAGTGTCAAAATAAGTTTAATGATTTTAACAGAACGTTTTTAATATAAAACAACGGTGCAGAAAAAATATACAGAAAAATATGTTACATAAAAGAGATACAAATGATATAACAGTAAAACAAATAGGAATAAGAATGAAAGTACTTACCAAAGTCCTGGGTTCTAGGGGGTTCCAACAGAGTCCAGATAATGAAGCTGAAAATGGATCTGGGATTAGCTCTTTCATAGTAAAGCTTGGCAAAGGTTCTGCTCTTCATGTTAAAGGAAGCTTCTTCTTGGGGGTGAACATGAGCGGTTTCTTGATGGTACATGTCATGCCTTGTGTAGCAGCTTTTTTTGTGGGCCCTCTAGGGGGTGTCACTGAGCTGGCCCCCCACCCAATCAGAATGGCTTAGGGGGGCTGTGACAGAAGGGCTGAAGTACTTTATAGTCTCTCACTTGCTCCTCCCAGAAGGTCAGTTGCACAACAGTAGCTACATTTTTATACACTGACATCTTACCGCCTGATAAACAATAGATTATTGTGTTTTATTAAATTACTTTTGTATAGATACCAAGCTTGGCATAGCTGTGCCTTTGGGCCTTTGGGCCCCTAAGCTAACTGTGCCTTTGGGCCTTTGGGCCCCTAAGCTAACAGTGTTTGGTACACCGGTGCTTATATAGATATTTATTATTACTGTATCAACGCAAGCGCAAAGTTATGAATGCTGGGTAAGATTTGGGAAGCTAGGAGTTATGTACAGGTCATTTGTCGTTATCAGGCCAGGCTTTCTTTGTGTAAAAACTGACAATACACAAAGTCCACTGATAATTATTTAGTGTGCTGGCTTGCTTAGTGCTTTATGATACCTTATGATAAAAGATGCCTGTAAAAACAATTCAGGTACTTCAGACCGCGGAATGTGAAGGATTTTCTTTTGAAGGTCCTTTAACCAGAAAACAAAAATGTTTAACCCAAATCTGATTTGATCATATCCAGAAGTGACTTGTTCCAGCAACTGGAACAAGGAATTTCCTAATTAGTATTGAGGTGCCTAGACCTCTTTACCATCACAGTCCTGTCAGCACAGTCCTTGCTGAGATCCTTGTGGCTCCTCTACACACACTATTTTTTAAATTTGTTTTATTTGTTCAGTTGCGTTGCTGGTAATGAGCAGGTAAGCAAATAAATTCTGGTTTAAAAAGTATCCCCTCTTACCCTTCTGACCAAACCTTGTCCACAAATGCCTTGTGATAGATAAGGGCTTGGAAAGGATCACTACACATGGTTGCCATAGCAGCAGCTCCATATCCTTCTTTGCCTTCAGGCTGCCGCAACCAGGCTTCTGTTTGTTCTTCTGCTTTGTTTGTTCTTCTTGCAGACAGAACCACTGAAAAGGAAAACATAAGAAGACAGCCTTTCGGCAGAATCAGCTGTTTCCCCTCTAACTCTCACACTCATTGTCAACTAGCAAAAATCATCTCAGATATAACAAAAGCCAGTCTACATTGGCACGTGATGACATTTTATGAAGACCCATTTACGGGGCAATGACTATATAGTTACACTGACACAGTTCCATATATTATTGGGAAAGGTGCATGTATTTGTATTATTAATATTGTGATTTTAAAGGACAACTGCAGTTTTGCATCTGAGGTGCAAATTAAACTCGAAGGCATATTTATAAAGCAGTAAATGTTACATTCCCATCAGGTGAATCAATCACTGTAGTTTAAAACACGTGCACCCGGAAGATATACCTGCAGTGAATGTTTGATTAATTCCACATACACCGCTTCATAAATATACCCCAAAATGCTAACTCCTGTGCCCCTATCTGGTCCCCCTGAAAGGGTTGAGACCCTGTACAGATCCCATGAGAATGTTAATCTATGTTGCAGCTGAAAATGAAGAGCATGGATTGTATCCTCTTCCTAGTTCTAACCCTTCTTCACACTATTAAAAAAAGAAAGGTTTTGTCTTTTCAAGTATTTGAACTATTTCAGTTCTGGGTTTTTCAGTTTTAAAACTTCTATATTTTATTCTGTGTAAAAAAAGTGGTGTGCAAAATTACATTCTCCCGGGGTTGGGGGGTTGGAGGGTTGTGGATTGTATGGCCCATGTTTGAGATGTTCATGCAGTTAAAGCTCAACTCCGCTTTTTTGTTTAATTCTATTGGCCAGCTTGTGTTAAAGCTAAACTTGAGTAAATATTATAAAAAAATACTAGTACCCCTCTCACTGTAAATGCTTTTTTGTTAGGCATCCTCTTGCCGTATGACCAGTCCCCAAAGATGCTTCTCTTTGCTGCTCGTCTGGTTGCAGCCTCACCAATGTCCTCATATACAATGCTGGACCAGCAGTCCTGCGTTCTACGTGAGAACATTTAGGGCCTGCCAACATTCATGGAAAGTGGAGAAGAACGCCTGCTACCAAGGGAGCAAAGAATAAGGTGAGTTTTGTCAATTTGGTAATAATTTATATCACCAAGTTAAGGTCAGAACCCATGGAAAGGTCCCCTGTTGTAAAAGTAAAGACACAAACAGATGTATTCATTAATTATAATGCTTGTAAGCACCATATGACGGGACCTGTTAAAGTTTGGAAAATATAAAAAATATTCTGTAGCCAACAGATTAATTGTAACATCACAGGAATCATTTATTCAATGACATGCTTGTAAGGGGTTAACTATGGTGTTTTTATGTCAGTAAGACTAAATATCCCTTCAAAGGCCAACTCTAGCCCCATTTTTTGTTTACTAATGATTAAAGCCATCTGTCAGGTTGTTTTTGCCATCTGTGTTTCCACTGCTTTGATTTTTCCTCACTCCCAGTCAGCAAAGGCATTGCTCCCAACTGTACAAGATCTAGTGGGACTGTGCCGGGATTTCAACAAGATCCCAACGTCCTGTGGGTCCTAGACATTTGTCACTGCCGGTAGCTCTCATACAGAACGTGAAAGCTGTTCTATGCAAATACTGTCAGGTAGAGGGATCTCTTGCCCGACAGTGCTTTTATAGTTCCGGTGCTGATGTCATTAGTCAAAGCTGGAAGCTGGCAATGGACAGGAAGCCTAGGAGTCTCTAAGGAAAGTATAGGGACTAAGCTCACACCAATGGATGTTTATGCTAACAACAATGCTGTTTTTTATTTAATCCAACCTAACACCAATGTTGTTGTTTTTTTATTTAGTCCCAATGACACCAATGCTGGAGGAGAGGTTATGTATCACTGTTGGAGGGGGGTTATGTATCACTGACATCAGTGCTAGAGGGGGGTTAAATCTCATTAACTAGAGAAGGAATCCCTCTCATACCAATGATGGGGGAATTTTGTGTAGCCCACTGACAACAAAAATTGTTGATCACCAACACTAGGGTATTCTTCCTCAAAATGATCACTGAAAATTAAGATTTTTTCCACCCACTGACAATGGGTTATTTTTTTTTCTCTGGTTGACCAGTAATGCAAGGGATATTATTTTATTATACTCCTGAACAATTAATTCTGTGATGCGCTGTACATTACAGTTCTAACCAACTGTTGCTCGCTATATAGACCCTGACATTTCTTTTCCTAGAATGAGATCCTAATAGGTTGGACTTGATGGACTAATGTCTTTATTCAACCTCAAATACTATGTAACTATGTAACTATGTAACTCTTTTTATTGATCTCAAACAATTGTAAAACGTCAGAAGCTTGTTATATTTATAAGACAAGGTATGTTACAGTATGTGCTTTATGATGAACCATATACAATGGTAAAGATATTATGATCTGTAATTACCAAGGTCAGGTATTTAGTGTAAGATCAGATTCCCACTATAAGTCCCATATTTTGGTTTATCCATTTAAAAGTCCCCAACTGTTTTAAGAAAGTTCTTAATTAATGTCAACTTGTAGCTCTCTGTCTTTATTCAGTGTGCAGAACAGTATAAGTAATGAAAGAGTTTAGTTTTTTTTTAAATGATTCTTTGTGCCGAGGTTTATGTGTGTCTGTAACACTGTCGCTTGTGGCTCAGTGATAAAGTAGTATTGTGTGGGTTCCACGACAGTGGCATATGTTTGTGGTAATTGCAAGGATTATGCGATTATACTCTAATTAATCATGCCCCATTAAGGCACACCCAATATTCAGTGCAATTTTTCTCCTGTGGCTCACGGCATATTTCCCCATCCCATGAATATTTGTCTTGTTCTAAAGTTGTGAGGTGTGGCACAGGAAGTGATGTGAGATCTTTCCACTGAGGACACAGATAAGAACACACTTTTACTAGAGTGGGGAAGGATCGAAACTGAAACCTGTCCCAGTAACATCCGCATTCGCCATTTCTTGTACAAACATTACAGGGACAGGAAGTGAGGGAAGATCTCCCTATAGGAATAAAAAAATGGAAAGGAAGACATTTCCAGTTATTAATGGGCTTTTAAATTATTATTTTTTTAGCTAGATGAGCACATAGACTTTAGAAAATTATACTGTCAAAATAAAAATCACTGGTTCCATTGAAAGTATTCAAAAGGATTTACTACGATTTTGTCCCCCTGCAGCTAGAATATGCATTTTACGTTATTGGAAAATACAAATAAGCAAGTGTAATTTCTTTCACACATATAGTTCTGATAAAGAGAACAAACAGAGTATTTACAATATAAGACCCGCTCAGAGGAATATATCCTCAATCATATTAATGACCACTTTTTTTATCTTGTTGTTTCCGCAATTCCTTTTTCTAAATTGTTAGTAGTGTGTCAATGAAGCGAGGATAACTCTCTCTACGCATTTCGCTAGGGCTGAGGCCTCCTTTATTAGGAGAACCTCTGAGGATCTTTAGTCAAGATAGATATCTTTTATCCAAATGTGCCACAGGTAATAGCCTATTGATCTCTACCACAGCAAGTGCAGGGGCACCAAATGGACAGGAGGGGTGTGATGACTTTAAATTAGACATGTGCGATTCGTTTTGAATCAAAATTTGGATGAATATTCCGAAATTCGGACACATGTGAATTTCCGAATTCCACTGCATCCGAATGCGTCCGAATCAGAAATTCAGTTTCCGAATTTCGGATCCCGTCCGAATTTCGTTCAAAAACTAAACTGAATCGGACATGTGACTTTTCTGGCCGATCACATGTGTTTTTCGGTTAAATGCATCCGAATGGTTCTGAACACAAATTTTTGTTACGGCAACATGGGAGCCATATAAAGTATATACATCTAATACTAAAGCTGAGGCTCCTAGACCCGAATGGCATTCGGGATCTGAATTTCCGAATTGCATTCGGGAGCTCCCAAATGCAATTTGGGTCTGAGAGCCTCAGCTTTAGTAATATATGTATATGGTTCCCAGACCCAAATGGCATTTGGGAGCTCCCGAATGCAATTCGGAAATTCGGATCCCGATTGCTATTCGGGTTTGGGAGCCTCAGCTTTAGTAATATATGAATATGGCTCCCAGACCCAAATGGAATTCGGGATCCGAATTTCCAAATTGCATTCGGGAGCTCCCAAATGCCATTTGGGTCTGGGAGCCATATACATATATTACTAAAGCTGAGGCTCCCAGACCCCAATGCCATTCCAGTCTAGGAGATTCAGCTTTAGTATTAATATCTGAATATGGTTTTCTGTGGTATTCACAACAAAGATTAGTAAACTCATCCGAAACTAATGAAAATTCGGATTTCGTCCGAATCCAAAACCCGAACTGAATTGAATTTCAGATCCGAATCTCGAAATAACAAAATATCCGAACCAAACCGAAAATTCATAAATGAGCATCAATCCTTTCCTTAAGGAGCCTTAGGGAATTATACGTTGCTGAAGATGTTTATTTGCGTCCAGCACTATCAACAAGGACATTTTCGGGTTTCAATATGTAGTCCCTAGTTCTGTTCCCAATTCTCTGATTGATGGTATATCCCATATTTATAAACTATCAGCCAGCTCTCATCAAACTGTGCCTCCCTTTTCAGTCTGTCAATTACGCCTCCAGCTCAGTTTGACTGGACGAATAAAAACATCTTCAGCAACCTATAATTACCTAAGTCCCTCAATTAAAGGCTTGATGTTCATTTATGAGGATGGATCATCCCTTTCTTTGCTTCCCCTGCAGCTCAATGCCTGGGAAAAGGAGAAAGTAAAATAAATATTTCTGTAAGTTTCCAGGAAAAAGGTTTATTTACATACAACTGGAATTTTTTTGCTGAACAACATGCAGGCCTGCATGCATCTGTGCTTTTAAGGTTTGAGGGCAACGGTCCACTTCAAAGTGTATATAAACTTTAAGCATATATTTCAGTGTTTGCCATCATGTCTCACTGTATACAGTTTTCTTAGCAAATTGTTTTGTGAACCTGTTGAATTTGTTTTTACCTTGCGTTCTTGCTAGTAACAGCACTTGTTGCAGGTTGGTAATGCTAAAGCCACTGCCTCACAATTAGATGCAGCGTTGTCAGCTCGCCATGTGGATGTCCTGATACCTGGGGTACTTAAGATCCCTCAGTGTAGGATCATAATGACATGCTGAGCCTTCTCCTTGGGCATAACTTGGCTTTGAGATGGGCAAGCGGTGCCTAAGTGGTCACATGACCACAGAATAAAAAGGTATTTTTTAATTAATTAAAGTTAGTGACACATGCACCATTTAGTTTAATTATGCTGCTGTAATACCTTGGGTGATATTAAAAAGGCTGGATTTACATCTTCTTTAAACAACTATTGACACTGATTTTTGTAGACGTGCACTTTTTGTTGTGTTGGCTCCACAAGCCCTGCTTCTTGTCAAACTTGTACAAGCAAACTTGTCTTGCTGTCTTCAGCAATCTAAATCTACATAACTGCAGAGATACAGCTGCAGACATCTTTTAAGGAGTTAAAGCTGGCCATACAATAATAGATGTATTTAGAATTCTAACAGATTCCTCCATCCACGGCCAGGCTATTGCTCCTTCAACAAAAGTGATCAACTTTTGTCAGGCCAGCAGAGCCACCCACTGAATTTTGCCCGAAATTCTAACAGTGAGTGACAAGATTTAGAAGATTGGTTTATGTTGTTAAATTTTTCAGCAGCAAAGATATGCAAGGATTGCTTACATGAAATAAATCTATCATGCCACAGTGCCAGTTCCTAGATGAACATTTATTTTGCAAGCCCAATACCTGATGGCCATACATCTTGCATTCTGAATAGGCAAATTTTATTTAATCTTCTTTAAATGTACCAAAACTATGTACTAGAAGCCCTACCTAAACAATCCACTGAATTTGTATCTAGTCAGGTTTATACCATACAGGTGAAACTCGAATAATTAGAATATCGTGCAAAAGTAATTGCAGTAAGTGCTGCAAAAGGGGCCCAAACCAAGTACTGAGTACATATGCATGCTTGTACATTTCAGAGGTCCGATATTGTTATATGTACAATCCTTGTTTTATTGATTGCATGTAATAATCTACTTTTTTGAGGTTGTGGATTTAGGGTTCTTGGGGTTTTCATGAGCTGTAAGCCATAATCATCACAATTATGACAAATCACGGCTTGAATTATCTTGCTTTGCATGTAATGAGTCTATCTCATATAGTAGTTTCACCTTTTAAGTTGCATTAGTGAAATAAATGAACTTTGCACGATATTCTAATTATTCGAGTTTCACCTGTATATTTGTTGGTAGATCTAAGTTTGGCCATCTTGCTCTAAGCAGGGTGACTGTAAAAAATAAGTCAAGGCAACTGGACTTGCTGTATTTTTCTTTCAGCTTTCTCAATTCAGAATGACTTGTACAAAAATGATATGGTGAATTATTCCCAGAGAGTTTTTGTACAAGTCATTCTGAATTGAGAAAGCTGGTCGGATGTCCAGTGAAACGTCTTCAAAAAAATACAGCAAGTCCAGTTACCTTGACTTATTTTTTACAGACATACCATGACCTGGATGAATGAGGACCTTCACAGATGTATCCAGTCTAGCTAATTTGATAGTCTGTGCTTGGTTATTACTGATTGCATCTGCCTGCTGCTGGGTGACCTTGTCGCAGAGCATCCAATAATGGGGGGTTATGAATAAGTGTGTCTCCTTAGCCAATCAGTGCATGCTGGGGGAGGACATAAATATTTGTGATTGAGAGTCTCTTTCACCCCCAGGCCTCCTGTCTGGGAGAGGATGTGTGGAGTGATGTGTTGCCTGACCATGCATGTAGCTTGCAGGTGGTCAGGAATGGAGCCAGTCGGGGTAAGAATCTGTTTCTGGGATGGAGAACAAGGGAGGAACTTTGTCTGCTAGAGGTGCCAGAGAAGCTATAATGGGCTTGGACCTCGCAGGAAATCTAGAGTCTCACCTCAGGAATTCTGCGCCATATCTGCCGACCAGCTAAAGTTCTACAATACACAATGTTACTGCATTCAGTTTAAAGGACCTCTACACTTTGAAGCTGGGAAGTGTTTGGTGAGTCTGGAGGTCTGTACTGTCTTAGAAACAAAACAAAACAAAAGCGCCAAAAACAGATCATAAAACTGAGGAATGCATATGCGGGATTGCTAGGGGTGCTGCCCCACTTCAGCCAAGGGAACTGTATAACTGGAAGACAAAAAGAAAGAGAAGGGCGCCCACCCTAGTGCAGATGGTTCTTTATTGTTTAAAAATAGCAAAATAGAGAGCAAAGGTACTCACAATGGTAGATCAATTAGAAGCATAAATGGGTAGTTCAAGGATACATCAGTTTAAAAGCTTCGATCAGCCTGTGTGCCAACTCCAACGCTGCCACTCCATATTGGCACACAGGCTGATCGAAGCTTTTAAACTGATGTTTCCTTGAACTACCCATTTATGCTTCTAATTGATCTACCGTTGTGAGTACCTCTGCTCTCTAAAGAACCATCTGCACTAGGGTGGGCGCCCTTCTCTTTCTTTTTGTCTTAGATGTCTGTAGCATCACCGTAAAGTGACTGGTGCCCAACTTTACATTTGCATCCCACCACCGGCTTGGGACTAATCCCTACGGTGAAATGTCTGCTCACCCTGCCTCTGAAATCCCCCATATCCTCTTAGGGGTCAAGGGGGTGCTACATAAAGAAAATTGTGCAATCAGATTGCTTTGTATTGGTGTCATCAATGTGTCTTCTCAACGCTCATCATTGCCTTGTGTCAATATGTGAGTGTTTGAAGAGTACAAGCATTGAGAAAATCAATGTGCCAGAGCTGATGCAGGCATTAGAGATGCTTCACTGCTTGCATATTCTGTTGATACAGAAACAAAGTAGGACTGTATGGGGTGTGCCACTTAGAGCAGCCATTCGCTACCAGGGTGCCTTTTGCCTTGCCCCGAACTGCCTTGAAATTTTAGCACAGTGTCATGACTTCCGATGCTGCAGGGAGGCTTCTGATGTGAAAATGGGGACTCCGATAGGAAAGGGGGGACTCTGATGTGAAAGGAGAGCTCCTGATGTGAAGGTGAGGCTTCTGATGTGAAGAGTACTCTTGATGTAAAGGGGGGGGGGCTTGTGATATGAAGGGGAGGTTTCTGATGTGAAGAGGGTTCTTGATGTGAAGGGGGTCATCTGATGTCAAAGTAGGGGACTCTGATGTGAAAGGAAGGGGCTCCTGATGTGATGGGCGTCATGCGCCGTGCGTGACAGTTGGTGGCAGCAGTAGTGGGATTGTTACTCCAAGCGGCCACGTGACTATGGGAGCTCCAGATGCAAAGAGGGCTCCTGATTTGAAAGGAGGGGACTCTTATGTGTAGCGGAACCCCATTTTTGTGTGTTTTTGTGTGGGGTCCCCCCTTAAAATTCATACCTGAGCCCTATCTCGGATAAGGGTCTGGTATGAATTTTGGAGGGACAATACATCATTTTTTTTACATTTTTACATTTGCGTTTTACATTTTAGACTGGGGTGCCTCAAGATTTTGCATACTTTTAAAGGATGCTGCGACTGAAAAAAGGTTGAGAATTGCATGACGCAGCAACCTGGCTATGTAACATTAAGCATCTCATGTTTTAATTTTTGTGTTTTACTTAAAGCGGACCTGTACACTGCAGTATGGAATGTGTAAAGAAAAACATTCCCATATGCATTAACAAACAAATAAAACTCATTGATCCTCATTATCCTCTTTTATAAATACCCTTTTTTATGTTTAAACTTCGGCGCCGCAATGCAGTGGGCTGCCATGCTTGAAGAGGGAAAAGCCGCTCCTTCTGTGCCTGCTTCATGCTTCAGGAAGGTAAATAGTTAATTATTTACCACGGCCACACCCCCTTTTGACCATGTGCCGCTATTCTCGTACATGCGCAGTGCATGCTGTAAAAAGTAATCTCGCCAGATCTTGCAGCCATTTTCTTTTTTTTTTTGTTCATGAATGAGATCTAATTTCAATGACAAGACAATCCCAGTGTGCTAATTGCTTTGGCAAACTGAAGTAAGTTGCACTTTCAAAGCAGGAAGTGAATGCTCTGCAAGTGTAAGTATTTCAATATCACAGCGTTATACACCGGACATGTCTATGTTATTATTCATCATCATACATAGTGGGATGCATTGGTAGAATTTGAGTTTTGAGTGTAACGGTCTGCTTTAACACTGTCTGCAGTCACCATGTGTTAGAAATCTCCATTTGACTTTTTTTTTCTATTTTTAAAATTCTTTATTTAAGGAAGTATACACCAACAGAATAAGGTGCAGTTCAAACAAATAAACAGTATAAAGACACCAAAGGTAGCATAACAGGCATATACTGTACATTCAACCTAAAAAAAAAAAAAGGTATCTATTGTGACTGAAATTCTCCAGGTTTAGATGTCCCTTCCATCGGCAAAGAAACCTACAGTTTGTAAATGTATGAGCTTAGTTAGGCAAAAAGTTAAGGTCCAGGTTGCAAGGAAACCAGAAAAGAGAAGTAGAGGTATAGAGACAGGAGGGGAGAGGGGGAAAAAATGGGGG
>NW_017308436.1:149386-183796 GCF_000935625.1 Nanorana parkeri | reverse complement strand
GGGGGGATTGGGTGAGGGGGATGTGGGATTTCATTGAGATAACAAGGAACCAAGTGGTTTGAAATACAGAAAAGTCAAAATCCATAGTGATGCAACAAGATATGACAGTAAGTTAAAGAATACCTAAAGTCCAAACTTATATTTTTGTTTTGTATACAGTAGAGTGGGATAGAACCCCTGTTGGGTATTCGTTAGTTAGAATTAGACAGTATTGTATATTTATTTTTACAGTCCATCTACTGTGCCTAGCTTTACTTTGTCCTGGCACTTTACCATTAAATGGCATCCTACAATAAGTATTGTATATGTACAATATATTAATTTTGTCAGTCTATCTATTGTTCCTAGCTTTTATATATGTTTTTCATGAGCTGCCACCAGAACAGGTGGGGAAGGAAATCTTTCAATGGGGATGCCTGCTTTTGTGACCACTGGCTAAGAGGGGATTTCCTTTTACTTTCCTCTCTTTTTGCTGTGTCTCTGAGGTAGAAAGTGAGAAGACAATTCCGTACTGAGGTAGAGACAGCAAAATAAAAAAACAAGAACAAAAATCTAGCCATTCCCTACTCTACCTACAGCTAAGATAAACTGAACTTTAGATATACTTCAATAAAATGTATTTCTCCTAAATATTTTATTATCATCATGGTTTGAGACCTGTATAAAACAGAATTGTTGAGGCTATTTTTGGGCTTCGTATTCCTGAATCATTAGCTTGGACCCCCTGCCATGCATTGTTGTCCCAGGCTGTCACAGTATAAACCTGACAGACAACTAGCATTCACAGAAGTGGAAATCATCGGTGGCATCTTGATAGTTATAAACCTTATCAGAGTAAGCTGAATTTCAGGAACCATAAAGTTGTAGAATGAGGAAGCAAATTTTATATCAACTGAGGATCGTGTAGATAGAGATGTGGACACATCAGCAGATGACACCTCATCCTAGCAATCCTAAATCCCTTACTTATCACCATTGCCTTGCTCTCTTCCTACAGCATTTCCGAGCACATAAAAGAAGAAACTGCCTACTCCTGCACCTTAGCAAACCTTATCTGAAATTATCATAGTCGCAAGAGCTCGCAGCAGGAGGAGTAAAAAGACGAGGACAATATATTAGGCTTCCTTTGGTCAATAAAAGCAGGCCTATGGAAAATAGCCCCGGACAACCTTTTAGATTTAAAATTTGAGATTACGCAGCTGGTTCACTAGGGGCCTTCCTACAAGGTCACGCCAGACCAATGTCTGCAGCCACATTTTGCATATACTGTATGTACATATGATTGTTGACATCACTTAGATTGTTTTATAGACAATGTGATCTACACTGAATGTTATACATTACTTCTACAATGTTGGTATTCAGCTGTGCACATTAGTGATTCTTGAATATCTTGTACTGATTAAAAGACTTCATATATATTTAAAAAAATGTCTGAATATTTAAATTGTTTGAACGTTTCAAATGTTTGAATATTTTAGTCACGGGTGTGCTGATTTCTAATCTGGAATACTATAGGAGTTGATTCTGCTCATTGTGGGGAAACCCAGCTATTATAAGACATTGTTAAGTATTTTTGTGGCAGGGTTTTAATTTTTTTTTCATATTTTTTTTCATACATTTTCTTTATTATTGTTTTACAAATTTGTTCTTTATTTTTTTAATTTTTATTAGTTTTTTGGGTTTTTTCAACTTTTATTTATCTTTTTATCTTTTACTTTATTTTTTATAATTGTATCTTATTTTTTAACTTTTTTAGCACTTTTATTTCTTAATATTTTTACATCTTTTTTTATTTGTTTATTATTTTTTACTTTTTATACATTTTTATTTTATTATTTTTTTTCACTTAACTTTATTACTCACACAGGAGCTAACACCTCCTGTGTCACCTCCAATACAGGAGTTCTAGCACCACACTGTGCTGGAACTCCTGTGACAGCTGAAAGGGGAAGGCAACTGCAGCTCTCCCGTATCAGTGTGCACACAGAGCAGAGTGGAGAACGGAAGTTCTCTGCTCTGCTCCCTGCTCTCCATTCTGAAGTGATTGCCTTGATCCCAGGTCCCCCAGAAGAGCGGGGGACCCTGAAAATCACAGCAGAGACAGAGGCAGCCAGGTGAGGTGGAGACGGACCATGGAGGGGGGGGACCTACAGGATGCATACAAGTGATCTCAGCGACTTTGTCGAGATTACTTGTACAAAACGAGCAGCTGTACATTTAGCCCTGCTTGTCCGAAGCAGGGCTAAATGTAGAAAAAAACTACCCACCCGGCGGCCCTCTACTCCCTGCCGCCCCGAGGCCAGGCCTCGGTGGCCTTGTGGAAAATCCGGCCCTGATTACTAGCCCCTGTCCCCTCTTTGTCCTCCTCTCGGTGTCCTAACTCTTTCCACTACTAGTAAATTTAGTGAATTAATCTTCCTACTACTACCCAATACACTCCTTATTCCAAACATCACCTCATCTTCTGCAGCCATCATACACATCAACCTGTGATGTGTAGGTTGATGTGTATGATGGCTGCAGAAGATGAGGTGATGTTTGGAATAAGGAGTGTATTGGGTAGCCTTCCACCTCCAGCTTGCATTTATTACACCAACAGGTTTTCACTCTGGACCACCTTCATCATCATCACAAATATACACACTTCTTTTTATGCAGCCATCATAAACCTCACCACACATATCCCATCATGACACGCCACCTACGTATACATCCTGGTCATCCTTCATATCTATGGAGCCTTTGGTGCCCATCTCCCCCACTTTCCACCTCAAATCCTTCTAACCCTCGTAAACAGTTTCCATCCAGAACTGCACTTTTATATACAACCCTAAAAAAATGCTATAATGTCACCTGCACTGATGATGCCTTCTTCTGAAAAATGAAATGCTAGTTGCCTGAGTATCCTGCAGATGGTATAGCTTCAGTAATATCTAAAGCTGGCCATACGCCTTACGATTATAGTTCGATTTCTTTCGTCCCGTCATCGAACCCCTGTTCGATTTCCATTTGAATACCCCATCATGCACAGACCAATGTGGATTTCGATTATCATTAGTTAGCAATACTAACTGGCCGAATTTCATCGATCAATAGAACGGGTTTTCGTTTGCACATACGCAGTGTTCATGTTGCAATTTGTTCCGTTCGAAAACGCCACTAATCCATCGATTTTCATACAATTCAAAAAAAGTTTTCCAGCCTGACCGATCGCAGAAATTCGGCCAGTTGTACAGTAATTGTGATCGTTGACATCCCATCAACTGACCGATTATCGTACAAAAACTTGATCTCTTTCGAATTCCAAACGATAATCGCAAGGTGTGGATGCACCTTAAAGGAGAACTATGAGGTGAGTGATTTTCATGTGTGATACCGTCGCTCGCTCACTTCTCAATCATGTCCCTGCAGAGTGCTGTGACTGTCACTCACAGCTCCCTGCAGAGATTACGCCCCTCCCCTGTCCGATCCTCCAGCGCTGACTGGCAGAACGGACGGGGGAAGGGGCGGGCACAGCTGGCTCTGCCTCTAGATAGGCAGAGCCAGCTGTCAATCACGCAGCTGGGTGGATCTCGACAGTAATGTCGGGATCCGTCCGGGCTGCAGCGGTCCCATAGTTCTCCTTTAAGTCCTTACTCAGATACAACTAGTATACAAATCAGCACTCTTGACTTTTGCTGCTGAAAGCTTATATTGAGACCGTGACTCATTCTCTACAAATCTTTGTTGCTGAAAACATCCCTTTAAAACAATGTGGTATGATGGCTTTATTGTATGTAAGCAAACCTTGTATTGCTTTATATTATCTGTAAAAATTCCTTTTTTGCTACCAAAATAACCACTGTAGAAAACAAAAGCGTTGATAAATGAACTCTCCCAGTTAATGTTACAGACCATCCATGGACTACAATCTCAATACAAATTAGTAAACTAAACATGAGATTGTAGTCCATCCCAGGAGCAAGCTTGGAGCGGTGAGTACTTTCCAACACACGCAGGGACCATGAGGAACAAAAGTAGCCCCCCTCCAGAAGGAAGGACAGTGTCAGCACCAATTCAGAGATTATTTGATTATCTACAGCCGAGTGATACTCAAATAAGATATATTGTTGTTAATAGTTAAGGTACTTGAATGTATTTTTAAGATTTAACTCCTTTTTGGGCGTTTTTCTGCTTAGGTGTGAACAAGGGCCCTTGAAAATCATGCGATTTCTTGTGTTGGGCATTTAAAAGCTCTTTTCCATCTGCTCAAAAACGCCTAGGTGTGAACCGGGCCTTATCCTACAAAAACTCACAAAATGAATAAATGAAAATGTGAAAAAAATAAATATGAACAGAAAACAGGAGAAAATATCTGATTTGGAAAAATTCTCCAATTCAGCTCACTTTTCAGTTCTTGATAGTTCACTTCTCCTGACTTCTCCAGACTCTTCACTGTTTAGTAAATAACCCTGCAAATCTTTCCTCTCCCTGCTCTCCTTAGCTTTTTTTTTTTTTAAGTTTTCTGTTCATATTTATTTTTTTCAACAATGGATTAATAAATGGGTAACAATGGGTTAATAAATGCTTATATAGGAAAGACTCTTATTTAAAAACAAAAACAAAAACTTTTTTTTTTTAATCTGCTTTCAATTTTTTTTTAGCTACTTCTGTGTACATAAACCACAGATACGTTGCATTTAGTTCCTCCAATAGATGATTGAAACATTTTATCGGTTTCCTACATTTTTTTATTATATTCTTTGGTCATACGGGCGTTGGCTTGTATAGCAGCAATGTGAACACCAAAGCATTCTGCAGTTTTCTTAAACTGCAACCCTTTAACCCTTTTGCTGCCAAGGTGTTATATATTTCCTGAAAGCCAAGACCCTGTAGATGACACTTTTGGTAATTTTAGTGCACAAAAACACAATAATACCCATTTTTTTTTGGTAAAATATAAAAGATGAGGTTGTGATGCGTAAATATTGTTGATACCCAACATGCCAAGTAAAACAAATTGTGTGCGCTTGTGAAATGGCAACAAATGTGGTACCCCAAATTGTCCATAGGAAATATTTTAAAATCCTGTACAGGTCATCAGTTTACAGTTAACCGTGAATATTGGCTCTAGAATTATTGCTCTCACTCTGGTGCATGCAAATAACAGTTTTATGTCTGTATGTTTTACCTGATGAAGGGGATCCTTTGTGTCACCGAAACGTTCGTTGTTTTTTACCACGATGCACGTCAATAAATAGATGTATTTTGCAAATTTGGAGTGCCGGTGTCTCTGCTTCAGCTCACGATTGTTACGGCTGCCACCCGTTGACTACCGCAGCACTCAATTCTTGAAGGGATTTACGCGGTCAGGAGTGCGATGGGACCATGGACTATCTAGGTTCTCTTTAAGGTGGCATTAGGGGTATATTAGACCCCTAGTGTCACCTTTCCACTTCAAAGAAGCTATTTAAGCGCAGATCGCACTTGAATAGTTTCTTTCCTGGCTTCTCTAGTCGGGGATGACAGCTGAGGAGCTAGAAGTGATGCGATCAGTGTAGCTTCTGGCTCCATTCAGCTGGGAGGAATTCAGCAAATGAATTTTCACTGGTCTCTCTCCCTGCTTCCCACTGACACCTAGGATGCCAGCCGTGGGCCTGCAGGAGGACAGCGGAGCCTGAGAAGCAAGGCGGGTGTCGTTAGGGTTGCCACCTGTCCAGAATGCCGTGTCCAGGTTTCATGGCAGTAGATACCCGGACACAAGATATCAGGCAGAAAGGGGCAACCAAAATTAAGATAGAGGCTACTGGCCCCCCACTGAAAATAGTCTCAACTGTGATATTTACATATGAATGGGTGGCGCTATTTACATATGAATAAGCCGCAACTCATTCTCCCCCCAAAAATGTCTGCGCGTCGCTAGAGTGTTCGGGTTTCGCTTGAAGAAAAGGTGGCAACTCTAGGTGTCGTACGGGTTGGGCCCTGTTCACTGACCCCTGGAAGATCTGGCAGCAGATCAGCCGCCAGAATTGCTTCCAGTATAAAGCTGACAGTCAGCTTTACACAGGGAGACAAGAGTCTTGGCAGCTATACCATTTACAGGGGCCGTAAGGGATACAGCACCAGCAGGGAAAGGTTAAACCCCTTTATCAACTCCAGGTTGGGATCTTAAAGTTGTTTTTCCAAAACTGAATCCAGATCAAACAAGTATAAATTGCCCAGCAAAGTATTTCTTTCTATAGTTACCCAAGCACTTACAGTCATCATGTTTCAGAACCGATTACTCTAACTCTCTTAGTTCTGCTTTCCTGAACTTCCTGTCCAATACACGATCGCATGACAGAGTGCAGACTCCAGCAGCTGTCCATCTACTAGCATGAAAAAGGGAGGAAGGAGGAGTGGGGTGGGGAGAGGATTGTCTTTATGTGTCTTTGTGTTTGTGGAGACACACACAGCTTACTAGCACACACAAGGATGGCTCCATAGGACCCTTCAAGGGAAATGAGCCAACCTAAAACAGGATATCAGGGCCAGTGCTCAAGGGACCAGCTGATTCTGCAGGAAGCTGAAACTTTTAAACATCAAGGAGCAGCATCCATTGTAAGTGATTTAATTAGCATTTGAAATAGCTTAAAACATCTTGACTTTAATGGGAGTGCTGACTGTCACTTCAAACAAGCTGCTAGCAGGCTTCAGCAGGATTTGAACAAGCATCAAAATGCATACCACCCGGATTTCTGAGATGAAAAAGAGAAACACCTTCCACCACAATATATTTAGGCAAACGGACACAATCCTGGCATGTCCCCAAGTTATGCAGACAATCAAGAATATACTGTATATGCTAAAAATTATTGGTTAACCACTTCAAGACCAGGTGTTTAGACCCCCCTTCCTGGCCAGGCCATTTTTCAGTATTCAGCGCTGCGGTACTTTGACTGACATTTATTCCGTCATGCAACGCTGTACTGAAATTAAAAATGACAGAAAATGTAGGATTTTTTTTTTTTTTTTTACATTATGTTAGGAAACATTTATTATTACCCAGGTTTTTGGTAAAATATAAAAGATCAGGTCGGGTAAATAGACACCAAACATGTCAAGCTTTAGAGTTGCGTGCACCCGCGAAATCGCAGAAAACTACCATACCCAAAATTGGCCATAGGCGACACTTTAAAAGCTTTTACTGCTCATCAGTTTAGTGTGATCAGTGATTGATGGCCCTAGAATTATTGCTCTCACTCCGACGTTCGCGGCGATATGTAACATGTGCGGCGTAATGGGCGCAATCGTCTTTTTTGCACGTATGCTCCCCCCGACGCATGTTTGCATGCTTGTATGTATGGGTAGGGACTTAAAAATGTTTTTTGTTTTATTATTCTTTTTTATGTGTAACTTTAAATTTGGGGGGGGACTTAATTTTTCCCCCCTTTTTTTCACTAAACTTTATTGCTATCACATACGGGGCTAATAAAAACCCATATGCGATAGCAAAATATGTTATGCCCGCTCAGATCTAGAGAGCTCCCGGCCGGCCGTTTTTTTACTACGGCCGCCCCGGAGGTAGTTAAACCCCCCCAAAAAAAATACGTTTAAAAAAACAAGAAACTAAAATTAAAAAGACAAAACATTTTCAAAAAAGGTCAAAAAAGTTAAATAAATAAAAATTTTAAATGCAAACAAATAAAAAATAAAAAGTTTATAAAATAAAATTAAAAATAGAGAAAAAAAATGTTTGGTGTGTCATTTTACATAAACATTTTTAAAATTATATTATAATCTTCTGAACAACGGGAACAGACAGCAAAACAAATGTGACGCTTCCCTATGCTATCCAAAACTAAAAAAAAAATTTTTTGGCTGGAGTTACACTTAAAAAATGTACCTGTTCCAACTTACATACAAATTCAACTTAAGTACAAACCTAAAGTCCCTATCTTGTATGTAACCCGGGGATTGCCTTACTGGCTCTTTGAAGCAGCAAACAAGATAATTAAGAGATAAAGTGACAGTTAGCACTTCGATCAAGATCTGTGCTTAACATTTCTAGCCTGGAGCTGAAGGTGCTTTAAAGGCTTCAACAAAGCTGCTCGGAGCATGCCGAAAGCTCTGTAAAAGCTTAATTTTTCAGGAGGTCACATTATTATTTCTATATTAGTATTTTTGTTTTGTTTTCCATTTCAAAGAAGTCAGCAGACAGCTGCTTATTTATTTACTTTTGCTTTCTTTTTGCTGTTAGTAATCATGTTGAAGCTTGCACAGGATATCTCCAGTTCAAAGAAAGAACAGATTGGAAATCAAAATATGTAGCAGGAAAAAACAGTAGCACATCACAGCAATTTAAAGAGAACCGGTGCCCAGACGATGCACATTAAGTTATTTATGTATTCTAAACAAGCAGTAAAAGCACTTTTAAACAAGCCCTCATTCACCTTTCCAGCTTTGGGCATTGTGGACAAATTAATCTCTAAAGTTTACAACAAAGGCACTTAAAATTCAGCTCACTGCCCCTTATTTTATATGTAGAGTGTGATTCTATTTGCTCCACTCCGCCCTCTGCTCCTCCCAAGACCTCCTGATTTCCAGCTCTGTTGTCAATTCCTCCTATACTCGCCTCCAGGACTTCTCTAGAGTCTCCCCACCCTTGGAACTCTTTACCCCAACCTGTCCGTCTGTATCCCACCTTGACTGTCTTTAGGCGATCCCTTAAGACTCATCTCTTCAAGGAAGCCTATCCCACCTCAACCTAACCACTCAACCATCACGTTCTCAAACAATTCATCCCCACACAGCTACCTCCTCATGTATCACTTCCCCCTCCCTTTTAGATTGTAAGCCCTCAGGGACAGGACCCTCCTTACCATCTTGTCTTGAATTGTATTGTGATTGTAATGTCTTCCTTATATTGTAAAGCGCTGCGCAAACTGTTGGCACTATATAAATCCTGTATAATAATGTGATGGTCAGCTATTAGGCTGGGTTCACTGCTTTGCATTACCAAAACACACAGTACTGCACCATGCACAAGTTAGTGTGTTGCATTGTCATTCATTTTGAAAGGCACCAAAACGCGCTAATGCAATGCACAGGTCAGGTGTGTTTTCGGGTGTTTGACAGCCAATTTTATTCAATAGGCTACCATAACCCAACACGTTAACACGTAACACAACATGCAGTAAATCACTGCAAAGGTTTGATCCCGGTTTTAGAAGCTGAATGAAATCCGACTTTAGAGCCTCTGTTGTGATTTTCGAGGATGAATTAATTCCCAGAACACACTGCAACAGAGGTCAATGAGAGCTTGTTTTACTGCTCGTTAGGAATATGCAAACACTTTAATGTCCGTAATCCGGACACAGGTACACAGTTTATGTTTGCATTAATTTGAAGTATTACTGAAGAAAAAAAATGCTTTCAGTATAAAAATCAAACATGATAACCTGTATGCCGATTTCCTGGCCGGCATAATGTAAGTGCACTTTTTAGTGTTGCCAATGGTCATTGTTACAGATTGCAAAAAGTTGAAATCAGGGGCAGGCAAACTTTGGCCCTCCCGCTGTGGTGCAACTAAAAGTCCCGTTGGGCATTTCAAGACTCTGACAGCCACAGGCATGACTCCCAGAGGCAGATGCAAGATGGGGTTCGTAGCTTCACCACAGCTGGAGGGCCGGGGTTTGCCTATCCTGGTATTAACCATTCAGTGATGCCCAACAACTGGCCCAGGGGACACTTTAACACCTGGCAACTAAATGGTCTTTCATTTTCAGAATCACTAGAGAGTGTCTCAGACAGAAACCAAAGGAGATCAAAGATATTAGGTAATAGTTTCCTGATTCAGCTGCTCTCAGGCTCATTAAGAGACAAACAAACCTCGGCCAGCCTTCATTTTGGAGGAATAGTGTTTGGACATTTTGTTTTTTGTTTTTGTTACATGGGCTAAATTTTTGCTATCAATGCTCAACTTGTCGTAACACTTGCTGATATTGGGTCATGTTTAGCTAGCCTTATGCTCCATGCAGTCTGTTTAACACTTGCATAGATGATCTTACAAAGCACGTAAGTGCAATAAATCACGCTCTCATTTTTATGTCTTTTCTACAAGGCGTTGATGCGTTTATTATGCAGTTTAGTCAAGTGTCATTGAGAGAAAGAAAACCCAGTTTGCTGTTATTCACGGATTTTAGCTTCCCATAATGCATTTGTCACACCTCTCACGAGTGCATTTACATAATGCCTGCCTTTACATCATGTTTCAGAGGGTTCTAATGGATGCGATTACATGTGCTTACAATGCAGAAACAGGTCCCGTTGCTTATTTAACCCTTTTGCTACCAGAGTTGTCTGCAAATTTTTTGCAACCATGATTAATATACACATTTTAGGCCTGAAGATTAGTTAAAGCCCCCTGAAGTATATATTTTCTTAAACCCTGGAGAATAAAATGGTGCCAGTTGCAATTTTTTTATATCACATGGTATTTGCGCAACTGTTTATCAAACCTATGTTTATTATAAAAAATGCATGCAAATAACTTTTTCTGCACACAAACATAATATAATACCCATTTTATAAGTAAAATTTAAAAGAAGAGGTTGCATCCAGTAAATAGATACCAAAAATGTCAAGCCTTAAAACTGTGCATGCCCTTGAAATGGCGACAAACCTCAGTACCAAAATTGACACCCCTCAAAATCATTGGATTCAGGTGCTCCAATTAGTGAGTCAACTCTTCCACCCCCCCCCCCACACACACACAAACCACCAAACCATAGTTCAAGGATCCATGCAGCCTGAAGGATGGAGAACCACAGACTGAAAAAAGGGGGGTCCGGTAACCTGCAGGGCCCCCTAGTGGCAAAATGCTAGGGCCCCATCATAGCTACAACCACTGTGACCCTGGTAGTTCTGCCACTGTATAGAAGACTACAAATCCCAGCAATACATTATACAGCAATGCGGAACACCATAATATATAGAAGACTGGTGCTGGATCCCATACCCTGGTCCACGGTGCTAGGGAGCTCTGGGCCAGTTCCTGGTCACACTGGTAGCACACCTGCTCTTCATTGATGGGCTGCTTATTCATGATAATTTCCCTGCCACTGTGCCACCCCTCTGCTTTCTTCCCACCACCTCTATGTCCACTTAACCCCTCCCCAGCTCTTCCCCTGCCACTATGCCCACCTCTCTCACCGCCTATGTATCCACTGAACCCTCTTCCAGCTCTTCCCCTCTGACTGTGCCCACCTCTCTCACCACATACACATATTTGTGTACACTAACCCCCCTACCTCTCTCACCTCCCCTCAATTGACTTATCAGGCCAGTGATTTTTAGAAACAAAGCTCACCTCTCCTCCTGCGTTCCTCCCGCCGCTGATGCCGAACTTTCAGCTCTGTAATCACAACAACTGGGCAGCTGCAAGGCCCCGGCATGCGCTGAGGCGGCTGCCTAACTTGACTGACCCCAGTGCAGGCACTGCTTTCCTGCAGTTCAGTGTTGCCTGCCTGGCAGAGCAGCGGAGGGGGGGAGCGGTAGCTAGTCGCGCCCTTTCAGCCCGGGCCTGATTTACTCTCTCTGCTGATGATATAAGGCACCTTAGACTGCTGCAGCGGAGGGGGAGAGAGGCTGGATGGACCAGTCTAGCAGCCAGCCAGCTCCGAGGTTCAGGTGAATATATCTTTGTTATTTTCATCCACATTTACATACATTTGCTGTATGTCTGTGTTCACCATTTCATTCTGCCTTTACATTCTCTCCCCTTGTAGTCACACATACAGAAGCACTGTGCTCAGAATCTTGTACACTGGGTTTTTTTCACTACTCCTTTAAAGCTCTACAGCTCCACCCCTCCTCCCTAATGTCCCGCCCACATCCCCACTCACCTGTCCTACAGCCTCGAGCCCAGCTGCATGTGACAGGAAGTGCAAGACGTTGTTGGACATGACTCAGAAGCCCAAAAGCAAACAGAAGGTGCTACTCAGAAGAGGCAAAGATATGAGGTTTAAGTATTTTGGGGTATAATAACAAAGCCTTTGTATTTCTTTCACAATGCTTGTTCTGAATACCTGATGTGATATTGGAACCTTAAGACCTCCTTTAAGAAAAATTATTTTAAGTAGAATCGGCCTTTAAAAGATTTAAAGTCAGGAAAGTAATTAAAGTTTTTCTAGTTTTGAATAAAATAAGTAAGAGTGTTATAACCCCCGTCAGCTGTTTTTTGCCATCTGTCTTCTATTGGGGAAACTTCCCTTCACTTCCTGTCCGATAGCTGCAACAGGAAATGAGAGGAAATCCCTCCAAAGTGAGGGGAAGTCCCCATCGGAAGATTTCCCATCTTTTCCTGATCTGATGGCAACCCAAAATTTAGGATTTTCTTTCCCTTACAGTGATAAAGGTCACTAGAAAAAGTAGAGAGGGAGAATCTCCATAACAGGGGACACAGGCAGCAATAAAAACATGACAGGTCTTCTAATCCCTCTCTGCACCACTCAAAACTAAAAAATATTCTGGCTTCAGTTTAGGGCTGCAGGCAGCTAACGATTATTTTCATAATCGATTAGTTAGCCGATTATTAACTTCGATTAATCGATTGGTTGTATTTTAAAAATCTCTCTGTCTCTCTCTGTGTCTCTCTCTGTCTATCTCTCTCTCTATCTCTGTCTCTCTCCCCAAACCAACTAATCGATAATGAGAATAGTTGGCAACTATTCTCATAATCGATTATTATCAATTTAATCGATTAGTTGTTGCAGTCCTACTTCAGTTGCACTTTAACTGAGGTTACAACATATACTGTGGGGAGAATTCATAAAAACTGGAGCAGACAGAACCTGGAGCAGTTTCCCAGGGCAGCCGATCAGCTTCTCTCTTCAGTTTGTTCAGTTAAGCTTTTCAAATGAAAGAGAGAAGCTGGTTACTGTGCACAGCTGCTCCTGATTCTGTCTGCTCCAGTTTTGATACATTCCCCCAATTGCATTGCTATGCATTAAACTATCTTTTAGTATTATTTTTGGTTTGTTCTTAATGAAAGTATTCTTCTGCATAGAATTGAGTCTCACAATCAAGAGCTTTGTCTAAACTCCACTCCAAGATTCGATTTCTAAACGTGTATACGGATGTCTTTTATTGGCAGACAGCCCTTTCATCACATGCCTTTGTTTGCTATGCAGTCATGCTTTTGAAATCTTTTTTAACTATGGCTGTATTTCCTTATTATGGAATTTCCAGTCTGCAGAGAAAGGAAAGTAGGTGTGGCATTGAAAGGGGGAATGCCCTGCGATGGGAGGCCCTCTGCTGAATATAAACTTACACACATGGTTATGTGTACACATTCCATCTACACACACCATGGGGCTAACCTGCAGCTCGGAGAACGATGGTGAGTTATTTCAATGTGCATGGGTTTGTCTATGTGCATGTATACATTTATATGGAGGGACATAAATAGAAGACAGAGAGAAGGTGAGAGAGGAAAGTGAGTGAGAACGGAATATGAAATTCATTTTTTTACAGAAATTGGCGACTAATAGTCCCTTTGTGCAAAACAGGAAATGAGCGTTATAATCTGCTAAAACTTCTTCCTATTGTGAGATTTATATGTTATCATTCTACACTGTACGTGTTGGTCATGTAGCACATTTTTCCGCAGCGTTGAACCTAAAACTACACACTGCAAACCACATATAATGAAAATGAATTGAAGAGTACACTGGCAGTAACAAAGTATATATAAAAATAATACATAAAGGTAATGCAGTTACAGGTACTCTGCACCACACCAGCAAATCATCGTAGGATAGTGTCTGCTTTATAGTAATTGAAACATTACATTTGGTTCATTGGGGTTGATATACTTAAGGAATAGAGACCGTTTACTTAGCAAAGTGACTGTTCACTAAACTTGGTGAATAAGGTGAAAGAATGCAAATTAACAAAGCATACATAAAATTTAAACATAAATGTAATCCAGTGACAGGTACTCTGCAACACTCCAGCAAATCATCATATATAAAAATAATACATACTGTAAATGTAACGCAGTGACAGGTACTCTTAACCACTCTAGCTAATCATCATAGGAGAATGGCTGATTTATTGTAATTAAAAAATTGTATTTGGCACATAGGGGTTGATTGGAGACCGTTCACATAGCAAAGTGAATATTCAGCGAGCTTGGTGAATAAGATGACACAATGCTAATAACAAAGCATATATAAAAATAATACATACTGTAAATGTAACGCAGTGACAGGTACTCTTAACCACTCTAGCTAATCATCATTGGAGAATGTCTGATTTATCGTAATTGAAAAATTGCATTTGCTTTATTGGGTTTGATTGGAGACCGTTCACTAAGCAAAGTGAATATTCACTGAGCTTGGTGAATAAGGTGAAACAATGTTAATAACAAAGTATAAGTATGTATAATATATACATATATAATGTGTATATATATAAATGTAAAACAAACTTTGTAAGATTCACAACTTTAATGACAGATACAAACTAACTAGTTTTGCTGGGTTACGTCTCACCATTGTCACTTGCACTGCCAAAGGAAATAAACCTGATGGCAGACTTATGTTTTCAAGCTTGTCATCTCCTGCCCAATGTATGCATGCAGCAACTGAATGAACATTATATTTATTAAAGAGGATGTTTCCTTTCTAATACTGTATATGAGCTGATATGCAAATATTTTATTCAGATTTCTGTTAATGTAGACCAGAATCTATTACCATTTGTCTGTACAAGCTTCTTTAACTGTACTAGCATCTGAACAGTTAAAACAATTAATATACAATCAGGTAAGCCCTTGGTAATTCTATAGGAGATTGTACAGTCAGCTTTAAACTTCCAGTTAAAATCAGCTAAATACATTACAGGGCACCTAAACAAAAGGTGATTGAGCTTTGCTGACTGCAAGGTTATAGGTCTGATCTTGCAGGGGATGTTGAATCTCTGCAGAGAGTCCACTGATTCCACACAGATAACAAGGGTCCTTCACTACAACAAACTGAGGTGCAAAGTTACAGATATATTTTTTTAGAAAGCAGCCACAACCTCAGTAGAAAAGCTTGTTCCTTTGCCACCATGCTGCAGAGAAGGACAATTGCTCTCTGTGGGGAAGCAGTGGTCCCTCTGCAGAGGTCTGACATACCTTCAGCTGAGTCAGAGCAAGAGCTTCCCGATCAGTGGGGAGCTTGAACTTTGCTGACTGCAAAGCTATAGGTCTGGCTCTGCAGAGAGTGAACTGCTTCCACACAAAGAGCGAGGGTCCTTTTCTACAACAAACTGGCCGGGAGGATGTGGAATATCTCCAAAGAAAACAAAGCATAGGTTCAGTTGGGTTATATGGTCTGTATCAAGAGACTTCGAGTGCATGTAGCCTGTTTGAGACATCAGTTTGAGAAGCTTCTGCGATCATTCACAATTCATTGCTGACCGGCTTCAGCACCTTTTGTGTTTCCATTGACTTGTATAGAGAGAGAAGCAGTTCTGAAAGGAGCAAACGCCCACCAACACCGGCCCTTTAAATGGACCCATTCACACTTAAAGCACAATTAAACAGTTGGGTTTTTTTGCAGGTATCTATTGCTAGCAAGCACCAGGTATATGCAAAAACATAAAAAAAGAGGAAAAGTCACCAAAAAGTTTATTACTTACCTGTGTCTCTGCCGCTCGCTCCCGTCCGAAGATTTGAAAAATTCTTAAAGGGCCCCGAAGGATCATGGGGCGTGCGCATGCGCTGTAGAGATCTTCAGGCCGGGAGAAGATGAGAAACACACAGGGCTAGTCAGTCACTAAAGGGTGAATAGTTTGGAGAAGGCAGGAGAAGAGAACAATCTAGGACAACATAGCTGAACTGGAAAGTGAGCTAATTGGAGAATTTGTCCAAATCAGCTATTTTGTTACCTAGATTGTCCACTTCTCCTGCCTTCTCCAAACTCTTCACCGTTTTGTGAATAACCCTGACAGTGTAAATCAATGCAAGCAGCTGGGAGCGTGCACCCTCACAGACACAGTGGAAAACAAAAGAAACACAGCAGTCAGCGCTGGAGGGATTCCAGAAAACTACTGGAAAGAAGAAGATCGTAATGAAGAGGCATCATTTAAGGTAAGTCCATACACCAGCATTGGGGGAGGGGAAGGCAGGGGTATTTTTATCCTTTAATGTCACTTTATGCATTCTGTTGCAGTGCGTTAATGCATGCGTACATTATGGCACACATTACTGTGCATTGCATTAAAGCTGCCCCTTCATTATGAATAAGCTGCACCACAATGAATGAAGAAGAAAAAAAAAGTCCCTTTCGGTAATTTGTTTGAAGTGAAACCTGGTTCTCTGGCCTAGAAAAATTATAAAATACGGAAACGTTGTGCAACATCGCAGGGTGACGGCCGGAAAAGACCAAGTGGTCTGCTGAGTCTTCCCCTTTTTTATAGTTCTTTTTTTTTTACATTTTGTGTCTAGGTTTTGATCTATGTTTGTCCCAAGCATGTTTAAAGAAGAACTCTGACCAGAATAAAACGTAGCCTTTGCAGTGGGGGGTGGGGAGATGCTAGACCGGTCCCTGCAGCCTCTCTTCCTCATGTCTAATGCACTGTATTAGACGTGATGACTCACATGTCATTAGACCTCTGAAGTGAAGGGTAAGAGAGGCAGTCAGGACTGGATTTTTTTTTTCATTTTCCCGTGTTCTTGATCTTAGCTTCCTAGTAAAATGACCCCCCTCCTTGTTTCAATCATGTCACCCCTTTCTGTTCTTTCCTGTAGACTGCACATTACATTACCGCAGTCTCTCCTGATATGATTAATCTTTTAGACCTTTCACCATTTTTGTTGGCAGCCTTCGAACTCATCCTATCTTATGACCAAAGGTACACTATATGGTTATGAAACATGTGAGGATGTACAGTCGGTTACAATGTACAATAAAAGGGATTAACCACAGAATGCGCATTCGCTTTCTACTGCCAAGAATCTTGCGAATGGACAGGCTTAGTTAATGTGTAACTCTTATTGGCATTACTCATATGAAGAACACCTGCATAATGTAACCGGATGCAATTTAGATCTGGGATAAAACCTACTTTTATATATACAAGGTTATTAAAAGGACATATTTATCAGAGCTTTATTGTAACTTATCTCCTCCTGCCATATAACTACACCCAGGGAACAATGTGCTAACTGAATCCAATAGACCAGCAAATGATAAACCCCACAAAGCCACCTGCTCTGCTTCTTATTTTGGTTCCTACTTCTTTTATTGTCCTCTGTGGTGATATATTAGCGATAAGATAACAAGCAGTGGACGTTTATCTGTTTCATGGGGTAACCAATCAGATTAAAGAGGCTACAGAAAATGTGTGACCCTAGAGCTGTTAATAAACTTCAACATGTTGTTATGCTAAAGGGGGCCTACTGCTTACAGTAGAGATCTATATGCCCCACGCTCCTCATTTGGCTTTGAGCATTAAAGTACAACTGAAGCCAAAACTTCAGTCTGGCTTCAGTAAAACTTTTGGTAAAAAGGGCCCTTACCAAGACAAAATCCTGAAGGCCCTCCTTACCATAGGGTTGCCACCTGTCCAGGATTCACCCGGACAGTCAGGGGTTTGCATGCTGTGTCACGGTTTCATAGCAGCTGAAACCCAGACACAAGACGTCAGGCAGACAGGGGCAACCAAAATCAAGATAGGGGCTACTGGCCCCCCACTGAAAATAGTCTCAACTGTGATATTTACATCGGAATTGGTGGCGCTATTTACATATGAATAAGCTGTGAATATTTTCCGTCAGTTGCTACAGTGTTCGGGTTTCGCTGGAAGAAAAGGTGGCAACTCTACCTTTACCATCTAGTCTTGAATTGTATTGTAATTGTAATGACTTCTTTATATTGCAAAGCATTGCGCAAACTTTTGGCGCTCTTTAAATCCTGTATAATAATATAATAAAACTTGTTTTTCCGTTTTGGATAGCGTGTAGAGGGATTAGAACACCTGTCATATTTTTATTCACCCCCTCTATTTTTTCTGGTGACTGAGATCACTGAAAATTAGAAAAAAATCTCATGTCATCAGAACAGAAAAAGATCGTAATTCTTCCAATAGGGACACTAGTTTTGCTGACCACCAGGGATTTCCCTCACTTTGAAGAGATTTCCTATGACCTCCAATTGTGGCTATTAGACAAGAAATGAAGGGAAATCTCTCCAATAGACACAGATGGCAAAATAAGCTGACAGGGGTTATAACCCTACCTTGCTTTATCCAAAACCTTAAAAAAATATATATATTTTTTTGTTTTTCTCCTCATATTTGTAGAATGTCATCCATATAACCTTCACTTTGCTGACTCCTTTCTCATCTTTTTTTGCTTTTAGCTTCAGAGCTCTCGTTTCACCCGCACTGCAGAGGCTCTCATATCTCCCTGAACTGCTGCCTCCACCAGGCAACACGGTTCCACAGCTTCCATGATGGGCTGGTCTTCTCCAATCGACCGCTGCAGCCCAGAGAAAAGGTCCGGATTAAAGTTCTGGAAGAAGAGTTAAGCTGGCATGGTGCTCTAAGAGTGGGCTTCACCACTGTGGATCCCAACAAGATCAGTGCTAGTTCCTTACCACCATTTGCTTGCCCAAATCTTCTTGTCAATCCTGGGTTCTGGGCTATAGGTATACCGGAAGAACTTTGTGAGAAGGGAGCTGAACTGTGCTTCTGGATCAATCGAAAGGGACAGGCACTCTTTCAAAAGCCTGGGAGTTCTCAACCCAAAGTGCTTTTCTCAGGAATTCCAAAAAGAACTCCAGTCTGGGTCCTGCTGGATATCTATGGAAGGACAAAGACTGTCAAACTAATTAGTAAGTGGTCTAACTTGATCTTTACATTTGATTAGCAATTCGAGCCAGTATGAAAGCTCTGAAGTCCAACCAAAACTGGTACTGAATAATTAATCACCTTTTAATTCATATTTTTGAGTGACGCAAATAGTTATTTTCCTGCAATACCAATCACATATTCTCCTGCTACTTACTCTGTTTTCTAAAACAAATAGTAAATGAAGCAGCAAGAATGAAAGCCTTTCACAATGGCTGCTGCATTTGGTTAGAGATAGAAACACAAGTAAAGAGATTCTACTGTTATCATCCCAAAGTTGATTTAAATTGTAGCTATGGGAAGAATAAAAAATGGCATATATGATGCATTCCGTCAGTAACATTTACACAGCATTTTCTTTCTTTCTGGGTCCCCCTTTGTAACACAGTTTTATTAACTGTTGATCCTGCCATTAGATCCATTATTGTTCCTTTTATTGTAACAGGCCAAGCTGTCCAGCAAATGTGGCAGTTACAGGGTTGGGACAAACCACACAACACTGCCCAGGCATGCTTACAATGGTAGGCTTTTATTCAGAAGGTTTAAACCTTTTTCCCAAAAGAAGAAAACAAAACTGTTGCTGTATCTGCTTAAAATTTGTTAGTTGGAGTTATGATCTACTGGCAGTATCAACTCAACAGGTAATAAAACTGCTGTGTTAAAGGAGAATTATGGGGACTGTCATCCCCATAATTAGAGCCGATGTGTGACACTGAAGCTGTATTGATTGGGAAATGAGTGATGGCATACCGCTGATTGTTGGGTTCCCGATCTTCTCCCTGCAGAGAGCGGCGACTGCCACTGTTACCGCTCCCTGCAGGGATTCCCCCCTCCCCTCTCCGTTTCTCCAGCGTTGACTGGAGGAACGGACAGGGGAGGGGACGGGCATAGCTGGCCCTGCCTGTAGAGAGGCAGAGCCAGCTGTCAATCAGCCAGCGGGGTGGATCCGGACAATATTGCTGGGATCCGTCCCGGCTGCAGCGCTGAGTTATGCCAAATGCTGAGTTTTGGGTCACAGGAGGACATTAGTATATGTCCTCCTGTGACCCAAAAGAGAACTGTGGCAAAAAAAAAAATTGTCCCATAGTTCTCTTTTAATGCTAGTGACAGACAGTGTCCTATCTGTAATTTTCTATTTTGCCCATAATTATACTTTTACTTGAGTATGCACATGAAACAAAAAAACAAACAAACAGGTTTTTGGTGGACTCAAGCTTTAACAGTCATATTTTACTTTGCTATTACTGTGAAGCTAATGTTAAACTTTATCTTACAGATGGCCAATCGAAGCAGACAGAATCTCATTGTTGCTGCCGCCGCCAACCTAGCAAAGGTCAGTTGACTGCTTTGTAAAACTTTTGATTTAGTAAAAGTTAAGGAAGCTCTCATTATGACATCATAGTTCAAGCCCAGAAAGAGGGTCTCTATATTTTTTATTCTTTGCGTGTAGTACAGATGGTTGTCACTCTACCTTGAATAATGTGGGAACTTTAGAGTGGTAATTATTTTGACTTAGTAGACATGTTTTTCTGGTAAAGAATGTTGTTGACCTGGAACACCCCTCTTCACCAAATACGTCTTATGCTCTTCCTGGATCACGCCCTTTTGCTACTTTGTATCTTCCAGGATAACACCTGCTAGTTTAGTATGCAGTTTCTCATCCGATCACTGGAAACCATCATTAGCATTTAGATGACTTATAACAATAGTATAGTAGGTCAGACTATTTTCAGTTTCTCTTATAAGCAATTGTATAATTACTTCCTTATTCACATACTTTGATTTGCTCTAAAGTATGTATCGTATCTAATTAAACCTCTCCACCCAAGCTTTACAGAGAGAGGGATAGTCAACAAAACGTATTAATAAATATAACACTAAGCTCAAAGACTTTTATAAGTATGAATAAATATTTGCATAAACGGACAAAATATTTCAGATGGAGGGACACCAATAAAAGACATGTAACTCCCTTTAAGTTAATCCTATGCCATTGAAGTTTAAAGCTTGACCAAACCCAAAAACCAAAAATGTAATAAATTGCAGCTTACCAGCTCTTAGGTGTGGTGGCTGCATTAGTTTTCTTTATTTGAGCTTTTTTTTTTTTCCCCTTTATTTTCACCTGGTGTTTCTGCCATTAACACACATTCTAAGTTGACGCTCGGTCAACCCACATTAGGGTTTGTTCACACCGAATGCAGACCAGATATGCATGAGTTTCTGCACACGCAGTGCAGTGTGTTTTGCAGCGGTTTTTTTTGCCTCATTTTTGCCGTTTTCAGGGTCTTTTTTGCCAAAAAAATAACTTTCTTTTTTAGTTTAAAATGGGCTTTTAGTGCATGCGATTTTGATGCATTTACATGCGTTCCAGAGCAGGTAAAATAGGGCTTGCTGCAGTTTTTTTACATTCTCTGGAACTGAACGCTGCGGTGTGAACTAGAGCCCAAAATATCATTGGAATACATTGGACGCAGTTTTGATCCGGTCTGTAACTTCTCTGCTCTGCTCCTGGAACGTGCTTGGTGTGAACTAGCCCTTATAAGAACAGCAGGACATGACAACAGAAACCTACTCTTCTCCTCTTTGGTGTTGCAGTCCTCGGGGGTAACTGGGAACAATGCAGAAGATATGAAAGCCAGATAGCACAGGATGATGCCAGCTCAAAGGAGTTTTGGCAGGATCAACATGCACTGAAACCGATGTAGTAAAACTTTCAGTGATATATTTAACAGATCAAATAAGATAAGTTCATTGTTATGGTTTAGGGACCCTGTAAGTTTTATTGATATAAATCTACACTTTCTTCTGCAAGCATAGTTTCCTGCTATCTTAGCTTTGTTAACAAATAATTCTAAGGTCACTGTACAATAAAATACTAAAGCCAAGCCTAGGCCGATGGCCACTCACATGTTCATAGTAACATACTGTATATATAATAATCCTACTTCAAATAATTTCAGTATGTTCTGATGACATTGGTTTATATAGTACATATAGCATATGTGTTTGGCTAATCATCATGCTCACTTACTAGTGACTTTCTAGCATCTTTTTAAGTTTTTCAGCTAATGTCACCCAAAGTGTTTATTCACTCTAGTCCTTTGGCTGATATATGGATAAAAAAAAAAAGCAGGAAAGATGAAAATTGGTTATAAATTGAGAGAAAATGCATTACATATAAAGAATAAGCAAGTCATCAGAACTTGAAGAAATAATTCAGATACAAATTCATATTAAGAGAATGATGTGAATAAAGAGGACAAAAGATGAGTCTATTTGCCCTTGTTTCCATTGACTTATGCCATATGTATTGTAACTGTATACATCCAGGGCAACACAGTGGCTAAACAGTTACCCTTGTCCTGCTAACCTCTTATTCACTGCAGTACACTGAATTAATCCATATAAAATACATATGGCATGAATACCTGTAAATATGGCCAAAATAAAAATTTTCCTGCATGCTCTTCATACATCTGTATCTCCCAAGAGTCCCTAGTTCTACTCTCCCTAGAAATGCTATCTGCATGGAAATTGTAGGCATTTGGGTGGATTTCCTCCAGGTTTCCTACCACAATCCAAAAACCAACCAGTAAACAACTGGCTTCTGATCCAACTGGAGCTAGATTACATGTTTTTATACTGCAGCAGAGCATAATGTTAATGGTTCTATGCATTGCGTAGAGAAATTGTGGAATATGCTGCTCATATATAAATAGAACAAAAACAATAGCACACCTGTATTTGTGTTTTATTTATTGTAAATGTATATGCCCCGATACCCAGCAGCCCCAGTGTCTGGGAATTCAGATATTGTGAAACATCTTTAAAAATAGTTAATTATATGCTTCTATTAATATGTGCTTTCATTGACATGTTCCTAGGGCTGTCTGATTTTATTTTTATTTCATAGTAGTAGCAACAGAGATATAAAACCTAACCTGTTTATTTTCCAAATGTTTTACAGGGTTCCCAGAAAAATGTACAAGGGGGAAATCACTATCAACTTTGGACATAACTTCAGATTCCAGGGTCCAGTGTTTGCACAAATCCACCACAATGAACTTTCACTCAGAATCAGGATACCCTCCATTTTACAAGGAGGACAATGCTCCCTGTGTAATCTGCCAGGACAGACTAGCGGACACTTTGTTATTACCCTGCTTGCACAGCAATTTCTGTGAACAGTGTGCAGTGAGGGTGAAAAGTGAGAAAAACCTCTGTCCATTGTGTCGTCAAACCATTGTACAGTCACAGAAGGTTGGAACACTACAGCAGCTCATGGAATTCCTCACAGCTACCTAGCCTCCTGATGTTTTTGGACACAAGGAAACTTTACAGGCTAATCTAGATGCTAAGCACCTTATTGGTTGAACATCAACTTGTGTTGTCAATCCATGAGTACTATAATATCTTCAGCCACATGTAGCATGCACTTTTGTGGACCCTCACCATGCAGAAATGCATCTAAGTGATGTGTAAGAGATAGTGTTATCTGTGGGGGAGATTAGTCAAGAGAAGGTAGAAGTAGAAAAGAAGGAAGAAGCAAAAAAAGAAAGTAGAAGTAATTAGAAAAGAAGGTAAAAGTAAGTGGAAAAAAAGAAGTAACTTACGAAAAAAAATAGGTAATTGTAAGTAAAGGTTCAAAATGGGGAGCAGCATAAAAGAATGAACGTAGAAGGAAAATGAGTTGGACTGAGAAGAAGGACAAGGATGGGATGTGAATGGTCTTGTCATAAGGTCCTACATGCTAAAATGCATGCAAAACATTTTTTTTCAATTAAATGTCATAAATATTAAATATTTTGTATGAAAAACTTGAACAAAGAACAAGGGTTAAGCTATTAATAATTGCTTTATCTATGAACAACTGCTAGATGAATTCCTGATTTAAAAAAAAATGTACCTGGGCTTCTCCAAAAATAAAATGATCCTAGAATTTGATACAAAATATAATCTCACAAAGATTTGTGTACATTGTAGCAGATCTGTAAAACCGAAATGGCAATTATCCTTAGATATGGCCAACAATAATCTGCAGTATTGGCTGTAAATATTTTGCATCACACACATTTCAATGATTATCAATGACTTGAATAAATATTTATAAAGAGACTTGGGTTCATGCTTTTTACTGATTTTATAATGAATATTTTTTAAAGCTAAAGATACAAATGAAATTTCATATACTGTATATGTAACGTTTGCAAAACACTTTCAAAAAGATTTCTTTTAGTCTGCAATATACGCTAGTGGAATTACTGGGGTTCCTATGGGAAAAGAAGTCTCTTGAAAAAATGAAATCACATTAGACGCTCGTACAAGCTGTAGTTAGCAGGTTAAAGTGTATGTAAACTAAAAAAAAAAGTATATGCAAGCTCAGCTCCTGTGAAGGTATTCTTTTTACCTTGCATGTACCTTTTCTTGTGTTTTTACCTGGTGATCCTACCAGTATGTGCCCTCCTCTGAACCACCTGTCCTCAGGTGACAATGCTGACTTGGTGGTAATCTATGTAGAAGGAGTGTTGTCACCCTACCATGCTGCTGCCTATAGGCCTCTGTGTAATCACACAGCACACCTGTATGTACAGCTAAACTCTTCACTGTAGGCACAGCCATTAAGCTGGCTATACACCTTAAAAAGAAAAATCACTCGATTCACAATCCATAGATAGCCTTATTGGCTATCATATTCTGATATCTGGTGCACATGACTGTCTTAATACCCTAACAGTGACTGCATCTGATACAACGGAATTTTGTGACCTTTTTTTAGTTGCAGCACCCTTTAAAAGTATGCCAGCTCTGTCTAAAATGTAAAAAATTTAAATTTAAAGAACGAAGTGTGGTTTCCCCAAAAATCTATAACAAACCCTTATCCTAAATTGGGGTCTGGTATAGATTTTAAGGGGGGACCCACGTAAAAAATAAACTCTTCAAATCAGAGTGTCCCCTTTTATATCAGGAGCCCCTTTCCCATCACAGTCGTCCCCCCTTTGCATCAGATTCCCTCGCTTCCCATCAGAGTCCCCCCTTCTTACATCAGAGGGCCCCCCTTCACATCAGAGTCCTATTTTTTCATAAGGCAGCATGGCAGGGGCCATGGTGGGGGGCAGGTCTGGATGGAGGAGGACTCCTGTTCTCTTGTGAATGCTCAGGGAGGTCCTCCTGGATGTAGCCTCCCCGATTAGCATCATGCATTTCTATGGTGCTGGTGGCTGGCTCGCCTGCACCAAAGAAATGTATGAAACTGCGAAAATTTGAAGGCACCCCTGACAAAACCAGAAAGGCTGGGTTGCAATCACTGTTCGGCCTGTTTAGTCAAACCAAGGATGGAATTTCAGCTGATTCAGCAGGAAATTGACAAAATTAATGGACAAAATAGAAATCACCCACTGAAAGCAGAAACACTAGAGAAATGTATAATCCCAATCAAACTGGCCACTTTCCTGCTTCAAAAAATGCATCCATGGGCTAAGCCACTCACAAATAAATGTTTAAAAGCTACTAAATTTCTATTACATTTTATTGACATTTTTTCTATTTTCTGACAGTTTAGTTATTCTTTAAGTGTGTGTAAAGTAAATCAGTACAATGGTGCAATAAAGATACTTAAAGTACCCATATGAGCAAATCAAGATTCAAATTACCACAATCATTTCGGCAAAAAAATTATTTCTGATTGGTTGGTATGGCTCACTTTGAAGTGCTTTACTGAATGAGCATGATAAGGTTTGAATAGTCAAGCCACACGATTGGTTTACTAAAGGCAAATAGGCTGTTCACTTTCCATGGGGATTTTTCTCTTAGCTCAGTGAATGTGGTGAAAAGTCACTTTGCAAATAATATCCAATGACATGCAAGAAAATTTAAAAAAAAGAAAGGATTTTTGCTTGGATATGATTAGGTGATGTAAGTCAGCAGAGCTTCACCTCTAAACTTAGGGAAAATTCCCTTATCAAGTGAATGGCCTATTTGCCTTTAGTATATCAACCCCATAGTGTCACCTGGGTCTGTATTTAGAAAGTAAAATCACAGCATTTTGTTGCACAGACGTAGTGGGAGGATATACATGTTATATAGAACCAACTTTAAAAGTCTAATGTGGTTCTAAGGTAGCATGTAAAACCTGAAACTCTATACTATACAGCCCAGATCCTGCACACTTCAGCAAAAAGGGGACCTTCTGCAGTCATGCCTTTCTATACACCTTACATGCTATAAAAATCTGCATTCCGTATGTTATTAAATGTTATTTTCCTAATACTTTGCTCTCTAGAAACTTACAGATGAAATAATAATGAAACAAGGATGTGTGTTAGCCTTCTATATTATGGCTACTGGCCTTTGACACCTTCCCATAAATCCCAGCCTGTATATGGGGCCATACATTTCCCCTAAGAGAGCACAAATTCAGGTGATTATGCAACAATCTGACCATAAAAAACTGAAATGGATGCGCTCAGACATGCTGACTAAGCGGGTTATCAACAGGGCGGCTTGAGTGATTTCCATTGTTCCCTAATATTTAAGGTGTATGTAAAGCCAAACTTTTTGTTATTTTTGGCTATAATAGGTAATGTTAAGACTTTTTTTGTAATGTCTTTTTCTGCCTGTGCCCTGTTGGAGAGATAACTCTTCATTTTCTGTCCCAGAGACCCAACAGGAAGTAAGAGGAGATCTCTCAGTTGTCACCATACCAGTTGTACCCACTGTTTTTCTCTCCCCTCCAGTCCCTATGAGAACTGAGAAAAATTTGGATTTCTCATCCCTTTCTGTATCAGAAATATTGTTCACCAGGATGAAAAGGGAGAGTCAATTTTCCCAGTGGGGTGACAGCAATAAAAACTAACCAGAGGTTCTAAACTATGGGTCAGCAACCGTGGCACTCCAGCTGTACAAAAGGTGGACAGCAACAATTGCTTCTCTAAGATCATTGTTGATGTCTTGCCTCATCGGCATTGTGCTAACACACACCTGAATGCTCCAGACCAGCAAACAGCTAAAACTTCGGCTTTTATAGTGGTGGTCAAACTTGCTGATCATCAGTTAAAGGAGAACTATGAGGTGAGTGCTTTTCACAGGTCGGCTCAGTAGATCGGGAATTGAGCGAATACATACCGGCGTTCGCTCACCTCTCGATCCTGTCATGGCTCTCTGCTGTGACAGGGGAGGGGCTGGATTCCATTCCCCAGCAGGCATTTCCTCTTAATTCCTATGGAAGCAGTAAGGGTGTACTTAGTTTTTCACACATGGCTTCTCCATTTTGGCTTTATGTTTGTACTATAAATAATGACATGGTGTAATATGTCATGCTCTTGTTCATCTGATGTTGTATTTGCCTCATTTTAAGACCTGCTAAGGACCAGATGATTTTTATTGTGTCCTGATAGTTAAAACTAGGGATGTCCCGATAAACAGCATTTTCATGAGTACTCATACTCGTGAAAATGCCCCGATTCTTAAGACCGATACCAACCCTTTACATTTTTAAACTGCAGCGGCTCTCTGAGTTTCCGCACTTGTGGGAACCTCAGGCAGCCTGCTGGGGACATGGCAGTAGCTGTCCTTGGCAGTGCCTATCCGGTTCTATATCTCCTGCTCCTCCTTCCCGGTGCAGACACAGCCATAGACAGCCCCACACCACACGTACAGCACCAGAGGCAGCACCCGCCCATTCAACTCTCCACAGCATAGCCACTACCCACAGAGCCCTACAGAGATCCACAAATGCTGACCGGGTGAGATCGGCACACAGCCTGGTGAGATCTGTATCTAGCTCTGATGACATGTATTCAGCTCTGGTGACATGTATATAGCTCTGGTGACATACATTTACCTATGGTGACATGTATTCAGCTCTTGTGACATGTATTCAGTGCTGGTGACGTGTATTCAGCTCTGGTGACATCTGTATTCAGCTCTGGTGAGAAACTGCACTAAAATCATCAGTCTGTATCTTTTTAGAAAAAATGTCACATGGCCCCTTAAGAAAAAGTATTGGTAATTGGTATCAACAAGTACCTGAGGGAATGTACTTGTACTTGGTCTTGAAAAAAGTGGTATCGGGACATCCCTAGTTAAAGCCATAAATTTCCAAAAGGGTGCAATTACTTTTTTACACGACTGTATATGAAGGTTCAAAAATAATGAAATAATGGGCTATGTGCTATGATGATTATAAGAATTTTTACATATAATAGTATACAATTAATGCATTTTAACTAATATTGTCTTGTTTGGGTTGCTTAAAACTCAATTATCAAGATATACTTACACATCTATGGCTGTGGTATCCTTAGATATCATCAATCTACCCCAGTATACTATATTCTTGGATTCACCTTTACAATATTTAATACACAGTTATTCAATATGTATATTTAGGTGACTATGACACTTCCTTCACATGACTTATGGTCTTTACAGCACAACAAGGTGACTGCTCACTATTGGCAGAGTTGCTCAGCAGCATTCCTCCGTCTACGTTGTGGAAAAACACAGCTTTTACTCTATAATTTATTCTTCATAGCTGAGGTGTTGCTGAATGGTACTTTCCCCCATATATTGCAGCGGTAATTCCTTCCAACTCACACTAAGTGTGATGAAGTCATCCTACTTTGTTTACAATCATCCCAGCCAGTTTATATTGTATGATATTATGTATTGCACAACATATTGATTTAATTGTATCAGTAAAACATATCATTCATTTTATTCTTTCATACTGTAAGGAGTGACCTGATAACTTCGGGTAATAAACACCTCTTGAAGTACTTTTATGTATATTTGATTTTAGGATTCTGTTCCACCGAAACCTTAAAGCCCACTTACAGACATGCCAAAAAGAACACCCTTATAGTGGAGCTGCCCCGCACTGCAAGGGTTAACTAGTTGTTTATATCTAGGGGACAGGAAAAAACTTAACAAAGGTCAAAACAAACAATTACATATATGCAGCAGTCAGTCAAAGGCAGTAATGCAGCATATCTTGTTTATTCCCTGTGGCATAGTTTTATTAGCATTTTATCTGCCAGTAGCACTCTCCCACTCTAGAACACATTTTGGCTGGAGTCCTCTTTAAAGAGACACTGTCATGTTGCCCATGCAGCACAAAGTCTCTGCATCGGGGCCCTACCACAACCCCTCCCCAAATATACTCACTTTACAAGCACTTTCTTGGCACTTCCTCCCGGGTGCAGCAGGCACTAAAATAACAGGTGTCAGAGTCCAGGAGGAGTAAGGCCATCACTCTTTCAGGTATGCTTAGGCCTAGTGTTTGGCTGCTAGACCCGAGCACTGTCACAGGGAAGCAAGTCATATGTTCCCCCATACCTGAAAGTGTCAGATATTGTCACTAGCTGCAAAAGAGACAGGATCGCCGGTAGGGTTGCCACCTTTTTTTCAAGCGAAACCCGAACACTCTAGCGACGCGTGGACATTTTTTCTTGGGAGAATGAGTCGCGGCGTATTTATATGTAAATAGCGCAACCCATTCACATGTAAATATCACAGTTGAGACTATTTTTAGTGGGGAGCCAGTGGCCAATGTCTTAATTTTGGTTGCTCCTGTCTGCCTGACATCTTGTGTCCGGGTTTCTGCTGCCATGAAACCCGAACACAGCATTCAAAACCCGAAATGTCCGGGTGAATCCTGGACAGGTGGCAACCCTGTAAGGTGGCAACCCGGTAAGATGTGTATTAGTAGGTAGGGGGCCCCTTTGCAGACAATGTCATTTTGCCCTGCATGGCCAAGTTGGCAATGTCTATTTAATGTTTATAGTCATTAACCTTTATTTGAAATCATCTCATAAATATTTTACTAACAAACTATAATGAAAAGTGAAAAATAAAATCAAGATATGGCCTAATCTTAGAAAAGGGAAATGATTGCCGTTACAATCTAAGTCACTCAGGACAAATGAGCATTTAAAGCCTTCCTGTCTTGCTAGGATATAACCAACAGTGTTCCCATTGTGCTGGCGTGGTTGCGGTCTGGAGGGTACTCATTAACACATATGGTGGCATTGCCCCAAAACCACCTATTTTTGCTAGATATTAAAGATCAGATTATTTTTGTGTAGCCCCCCTCTGACCTCCGGAGGCATAGCATGGACCCCCCAAAGGGCAGAGAGGGCTGACATTTGATTATCAGGGGCAGATCTTAGGCCAGTGGGGTGATGTGTGGTCAAAGAAAGTTGGGTGCCAGTCACTTTAAGTACCCTTTTCCAATGCTTTAATGAAAATCCTCAACTGGGAGAGAGGGTATAGGGCTTAGGACATCCATGGCAAAATAGAAACAGAACAGAACCCCAGACTCACCAGTACCTTTCAGTATTCCACAGAGCTGAATTGATAGGAGCACAAGCTGACACTGGGTATTAGAGCAACAGCTGAACAGGGATAGGCATGAGATCTTCAATAGGAGAGACACAAGACTTGCTCCTGAGCTCCATTCCGGTATCAGGCACCTCCAGTAGCCATCCAGCTTCTCTGGTTTTCTTCCTCAATCAGTCACTGACCCCTCCAGGGTCCACATGTAAGGCCCCCTCCAGGCTTGAGGCCTGGTTAAACATTTTCCATATTTGAGCATCCAGCCCACAGGCCAAGCCCGGGGGCAGGCTGGAACTAGTCTAAGTACATGGCAATTCCCCAGATTATATATGCACTCCCCCAGCATGCACCACTGGCCATGAAACCCCCAGTGATTTGCTGGTAAGTCATACACACTCATAATGTTCCCCCATTGGCTGTCCCACACTGCAGCGGGTCACACCCCACTCAAGCAGTACCTGATTGTACCAATCAATGCAAGGACACTTGGAATTAACCAGATAAATGCCAACTATATTTCAGCCAGACTGATTACATCTCTAGCAACACTAAATTTCTAGTAACCACCCCACAGAAGGTGGACCAGCTATGTGCTCTTTCCTAAAAGAAAAGTTTTCCTTTAAACTGAATTTTCCCTGGAATGCAAGGGGGGTGAGGAGGTTAATGTCTACCATATTTAATCCTGTATGTACTGTGCTGGCAGGTCTCATTATTAATTGTAAACTAGATTTGAACACTGTCTGTCCTAACAAAGGGATAAAGATCTAGAAACATTGTGTGTTAATGAGAGGAAGCTCATCCGTCCCTGGTCTCTCTATGGGACAGCCAGAGTTTCCTGTCAATTTGAAATTATACAGAGAAGCTTGCAGTCTGCATAAAGGCCTGCTCTATAGAGACATCTAAACAGTAAGAAATATATTTGCATTATATTTATTTATTTATGTTATGTAAATAGGAACACATAACAATCACAGAGCGGGGTTTTCTCAAATTTTACTGCAAAAGTGGAAATACACTTTAAGTACTTCCTGCCACGAACATGAACATTAGGGGTTCTGACTGCATGCTTGTTCTTGGTCACTAATACAGAAGCACTGAAGCCATTGGGTGAACATGAAAGCCAGGCATTTAACATTTGCAAAAAGAGTTCAGCAATGGAAGCATTTTTACCTTTTAAGGTGTAATTAAAAGTCACTGGGCTCTAATAAGGACTTTAAACATAGGCCGTTCATATCTCACACAACTTAATTTTATGGTCCTGTTCATATAGTTAACACAGTAAAGTATAGCTTGTTCCTGTTCAATTAGCCAATCAAATAGCAAGATATAAATAATTCTACAAAGTAAACACATGTGAGCACTCAGCAGGCCACTAAATTGGGGATTCGCAGTTTTGATTGACCCAAGGGTTGTTTATATAACAAATAGCTGTGCCTAGTGCTTGTAAGCAAGAACTTAAAAGAGAACTATGGGGTAAGTGTTTTCCCCCATAGTTCTCTTTAGTGTCACTGGAGGACATATACTAACCTCCTCCTGTGACATAAAGCTCAGTATATAGCGGCCTATAGCTCACGATATACTGAGAGCGCCACAGCCGGGATGGATCCCGAAATACTGTCTGATCCACCCAGCTGCTTCAGTGACAGTGGGCTCTGCCTATCTAGAGGATAGATAGGATCGGAGAGGGGAGGGGAGAATCCCTTTGGGGAGCGGTGACTGACAGTCACTGCTCACTGCAGGGAGACAATCGGGAAGTGAGCGAATCGGCTGTATGTTTCTGCTCACTTCCTGATCAATAGAGTTGACGTTTGACAGTTTCATTGTCACACGTCGACTCTAACTATCACGTGGTGGAAATCACTCACCTCATAGTTCTCCTTTAATCTGATTTTTTAAATAAGCAAATATTGAGATAAGCAAAAACTTTGAGCTTTCTGTAATACAGACCAGTGACTGCTGCCTCTCTATCTCCTTGTGCAGGGTGACTAGTCTTGTCTCCGCCCCCTCCTGTAGTTTTCTGCAGGCAGCCGGTAGTGGGTGGAGCCTGCTGGGTCTCTCCCACAGCTCTGCTCTCTACACAGCTTATGAACTCCCTAGTGATTATGCCATTGCTCCTATACAAGTTAATAACTGGGGTTGCAAAGGCATTTGGTGCACAAAAGTGTCTTTATATTCTTTGTGGCTATTGAGGAATACATTTAAATGTAATATGAATGTGATGATCTATGGGTTGAGGTACCCATGACACCCAATCAGAATGTAGCTTTAAGCAGCCTGATGATCGAATGGGTTGCCGTACATCATAATTCTTTTTTTTATCATCTTATTGATAAACCATTTCAGTATTTTCATCTTCTGAATCAAATGTTTGCCCTTTACATACTTCTTGTAGTAGTCAACATGCTATTTGCAGAGGGTGTTTCCACATCAATATTTTATGTATAACAGTTGCTGAGATCACGTCAGTGTTTGATGACAGTAAACACATGATTACAGATCACATGAACAATAGATTGCTCCTACCTTATCTCAGTATCAGTGTTTCAATAGTAAATGAAATAGTCTAAATTGACCATTCTTTTTAAATATATCTATTTGCCAAGCTTCTTTTGAATGTATAAAATACATTACATATAAACGCAAATCTGTAATCTACCACCAGGAGGCAGTAAGGTGCAGATGATATGAATCCCTATGGCAGCCAGAGTTTTTGGACAGCTTGGTGCACTCTTAGCAGTTCTTTGCAGCTCTGCAGCCCTGGCAAATATGTTGCCAATACATGCTATACTTCCTTGTGTTGTCTTGTAGTGAATTACTTCAGAAAATATTTTCTGGCACCTTTATCATGGATGAAATAATGTACTTGTTTTTTCTAAAAATACTGTTTTATACTATATTAATCCTTTTTGCATCTCCATGCTGATGATCTCCTTCAGTATTTTTCAGCCAATTCCTGTCTACTTGAATTTTCTGTACTTCAACATTTGATGCACATCTTTGCTCTGGACCAGTTTCCTGACAGATACATAAGTGTACCTCACCTGCACAATATGCGTTGGCCAGGGATGTGTGGACAGCTTTTTCTCCATTCAGACTGGCTTCTAACAGGTTACACAGCTGGAAAAGCCTGTTGATCCACCTAATGAAACTTCCTGTGAAGGGGACAACAATGTTGCACTGCCCCTAAATTCAAAGCAGCAGTGTCCCCCATGTAGGTGTTAAGTGCTTGTATTGGTCAAGGGCAGTGGTTCTCAACCTTTATAGGGCCGAGACCCCTTGGTAACATTTGCCAAAATGTGGTGACCCCCAAAGGTAAAATTATTATTTTTTATTATTATAAGAGATGCACTGATACCGTTTTTTCGGTATCGAGTACAAGTACCGATATTTTTTTTACTCCAACACCGAATACCGATACCGTTTCTGTGTGCCCTGATTATCAAGAAGCCGGGTGGCGGGCTTTGATTGCCTGGGAAGCCTGTGCTCTATCCAATGAACACCAGCTTCACTTCCCGAGGCTGCGTGGCTTCCTGACCAATCAGGAAGCCGGGCAATGGGCCATGAGGTGTCTCAGGGGTGTTGGCATCCTAAGCCTTGATCCAGGTCACTGTCTTTTCAAATCAATTTAACTTTATTGCTATCACAAAGGAGCTAACAGGTTATCTTTATTGAACCTGTCATCCCCAATACAGGAGTTCTAGCACAGCATTGTACAGCCGCCGACATCACTTGACCAGCACCCGCTCTGTACATTTGGCTCTGCTTGCCCGAAGCAGGGCTTAAGGTAGAAATTAGCTATTCCCCGGCCGTGGCTGCTGCAGTGACATCTGGCAGCCGGTGGGAGAACTGACACTGCTGCACTAAGAGGCGGCTGAGAACCCTCTCACCTATCGCAGCAGAAGGCAGGCGGTGGCGTGGCGACCCACTCAACAGGAGGTTGCGACCCACTTTTGGGTCGCTACCCACAGGTTGAGAACCTCTGGTCTAGGGTTAAATTAAAAAAGATATACTCACCTGAACTTTGAAGCCGGCTGGCTGCTAGTCCAGTCCCTGCAGCCTGTGAAGTCCTCCGCACCAGCGATGGAATGTCTCTTGGCGTCCTCACGTCCTATACACTGTATTGGACATTATGACTCAAAGATCCTCAGACCGCTGGGACCAGTCTAACCGCCAGCTGTTCAGGTGAGTATAACCTTTATATATATATACATA
>NW_017308436.1:137854-149276 GCF_000935625.1 Nanorana parkeri | reverse complement strand
ATATGTATATATATATATATATGTTTGTTTTTTTGGCCAAATACATTTTCTGATGTGCCAGTCTGTGTCCTTCCATCTTTGTTGCCTACGCGAGAATTGCGTAGCCTTTACTGTGTTTGGCAGACTTCTGAGATGGGTTTCCCAGCCAGAGCACTGCTGAGCAGGATGGAGCAGCAAGGAGGGCAGGGAGTAAATTCAGGAAGTAAACAGAGTGAAAATCATTAGCCCTGAATGAAAATGGTGGCCATACCGAAACCAGATGATCTAAAATTTCTACACTATGATTTTAAAGTTCTGCCTGGCATATAACAGGATGGAGTGCAATTTGCATGGCACTAGCGCCCCTAGATGGCGCTGAGGAGTATAGTAAATTCCTACACTCGTCAGCGCCATCTAGAGGCACTAGTGATTTGCGAACAGCATCCGCCCGACTTATATAAATGCAGCCCTATGTAGGTTAAATTTAGCCTGCATTGTAAAGGAAGTGTGTCTTTTATTGTGTTTCAGTTTTTGAAGGTTCGGGTGAAGTTCCTCTTTAATCTGGCTCTCAGTTTCATTTCAGTTTGACATGTCTGCCTGGCGACATCAGGAGATGCCTTTGGGGCTGTTTGTAGATGGATGTAGAATATTAATTTGTACATTTGCTATGATGACTACACAGAGAGTTTTATAAATATTTTATGAATATCCCAGTTTTGTCAGATGAATTTCTTAGCTCGGTGTAAAAAACCAAAATGCATGCAAGAGTAAAAATGTTTTTTAAAAAGCCGAACACTTCCTTGAATACAAATATGTTCAATAACCTTCTAACTATGAAAAGACACCACATTGTACAGAACACTAATGAGCTTCATCAGCCATAACCTTTACCCACCATGAGAGTTAAAAAGTTCAACCTCCACGATGCTATCTTACGATTTCCTGATAGCTGTCCCTTTGTTCCCTATAACCATGTTTTAGAGCTTTACACGAAATATGAATCACTTGTGCGTGTCCGATTTAACCCCTTGTTGCCAAATAACTTTATTGTAAATTGGACACTTATCAACAGGGGGTTTTTATCTCAAGTCCCCATGCTATAAAATGTGTAGATGAGTCCTTAAATTGAACATGCACAATGCAATCTGAAAACAGTCACATATACTGTATATTAAAGCCCAACTCCGGGCACAATACATTTAGGGGGTCATTCACTAAGCTGCCGAAGGCAGCTGAATGAATAGCCGAGCCAAAGTGAAGTGAGCCGCAGCCTGTTCGGCTATTCACTGCAGCTATGTACGGCTATTTTTAGCCATACATTGGCTGCATTCAGCTCACTTCACGTGCCTTCTGCTCGGCTGAACAGCCTCAGCATGTTCGACCAAACCAAAGGGAAGAGCCTGTTTGCCTTAGCCGATGCAACATCTGGATCGACTTAGCGAACGTTCAGCAGTTCATTTCCTGGCCAGTGGTGCATGCTGGGAGAGGACATAAATACAGTGGCTAATACTGAGGATGAGGATGACAGAGTAACTTTAACAGGTGTGTAGAAGTGATCCTCTGCTATGACTGGAGAGTATGTTCCTGAATGGACTGGTGACTTCTGATTCAAGTACTGCTTAGGTGGGTGCTCAATAGACAGATTGCCCTATTTGGCTTAAAGGTCCTAGTCTGTGATGGCAGCAGATACTTTGTTCTTCAATTGAAAGGAGTTTACGCCATCCTGGATGTTCCTTTGCCCTAAACCTCTCTCTCCCTGAAGTTCTACAATAAATTTCCTTCAGCATCATATCTTCAGTCTGGATCTCAGCTTTATCGGTCGCCACAGAAGGGTGGTAAGTGCTATTGGGGCAGCCATTTTGCTAAAAATCCCTAGACTGGCTATAGAAGACCCATTTATCCAGCGGCTCCTTCGGGGGCGAGCACTACACTCTAAACAGCTTAACCAATTTTAAATATAATTTAAATGAAAGAATTAGAAAAACAGTGAAAGAAAATATTAACAGAAAATTATATTACAAAATAGACAATAAGCAGTAGCAAAATAAATGAGAATAAAAGTGAAAAAGTACTTAACAAAGTTTGCCTGGTCTTTAGTTCATGTGCACTCGTGGGCTCTCTCATGAAGGATTTTTCCAGTATCCTTACCAGTGTTGATGCCAAATGAGATCTACCAAGCTGCAGATGCAGCCATCTTTTCCAGTCCCTGAAAAGGGCATTTATAGAAATGACATTACCAATCAAAGGGTCTGAGGGGTGTGCTGATGGGGTGTTGTAGGGTTTTATTGTGCTCCAGGGCACACTGCCTCAATATCAGTTTTTTTAATTATGTCCTTATTTTCAGATGACAAGGTTTTACAGTCCAAACAAATAACTGAGCCCTGCAATGTATGGAAGAATGGCGAGGGTCCACCCACCTTCTTTCTTCCTGTCAGTCAGTGGAGGAGAGCACTGGCTGCCAGGGGAGCAAGGAAAAGGGTAAGTATGTGTACTTATTCCTTTTCCCCCTAGGTAAACACATGCGGTTAAGGTGAGATCATGCTACATGGGTAAATTTAACAGCAGTCCAGGGTTGGGCTTTACATATCTTTGTGTTATACTTCAATAAACCATTTGAATCCATTTCCCAAATATCAATTTGTCACAAACTGCCTATGCTAGATCTTTTGGATCTTTTACTACATGTTTTGGGAAATCCCTCTCATTAAAGCCAGTGCTTTTATATTCTTTACATCTTCCTACTAAATGCTTTGCATCTTTTTACTACATTTTTAGAATGTTATATAGTGCAATACTATTGCTGTCAGACTATTATTATGTTAAACATTGCTGCCACAAGAGACAGATTCCCCTTGATTGAGGCCACAGATGGAACTATGGTAGAAAGAGCTAATTGCAGTCTTCATTAAGGAGAAAGCCAGGAGCCCCTGCTCATCTAGGAAGGAGATCGCTACCTCTCTGAAATGCATTTGACAACTGAGAATTGCATGTGCATGCATCGTTCCTCTTCCTAACCCACTACCTCACTGACCACAAGCATGTGTGTGGCATCCTCTAATTGAACCCAGGTAATCTTCCCTACCTGACACTGCAACTTCATCTGAGGAATTAATGGCAGGATGATTCAGCAGAGAATTTGTTCCAGAGGAGCACCAGAAAAGCAAAGAGAGATTGCATTACAAATAACATGGAAGGACACTGTGGTTACTTTGTTCATTTCGGAAAGCAATAGCACTGACTAAAGGTGTATGTATTGTTTACAATATGTACCGTGTAAAGCAGGGGCAGGCAAACTCCAGCCCTCCAGCTGTGGTGCAACTACAAATCACATTAGGCATGGGAAGGCTCTGACTCCCAGAGGCAGATGCATGATGGGATCTGTAACTAGAGGGCTGGAGTTTGCCTACCCCCGCTGTAAATCAAAATATTGTTTAAACATAAGAACACAAAACTCTTTTATGGTGAGTGTAGGATTCTATCTATTGTTTTGTTTTTTTGAAATGGCAAAAAAGGGGCTGCTGACTAAATTACTTACTCAGTTGTAAGGACCATAAGCTGTAGGGACTACTTTTTGCCCTAAATAAAGGAAATTATTTCACTGATGACGTGGTGTGCCCATAAGGTTGTATACTATAGAATCTTAATGAAACAGGACATTGATTTACTTGGTCAACAGAGATGATCAGCCAGTTGTGGAAGCAAACTAGTAAGGGATCTATTTGTCTCTTTTATCATTTCTCTGCAATGGGTGAAATGTGCTGGGTACCAGTTCAATCATGAACAAATCCACTGAATGGGTTGATTGCACAAATATTGGAAAAAATTCACCTCCCTTCAACCCATCCAATTTTCTGTGAATCCCGCTTCAGGCTGATCCATTTGTCTAACCCTTTTTGATATCACTAGCAATTACAGTTGTCACCACTGTGGCCATGTGCGAACTCTCTCCTCTGGACACAAAAATCAAGAGAGTGAGAGGGATCTACTGTGTATGTTTTGATCTCTACAAATACCCAGCAGAAACAGAAACTGAGTAGTTGGCCTGTATGACAATAGAAGAAACCTACGTATTGAACAATAATCATACTCAGCCCTCTTAGTAAGACTTCATTACTAATGAAGAGGTGGTGAGGAGGAGGGGGATATTTTGATATATGTTTTCTGTTACCCATCACCCAGCTTCCTGCACCTCATGTCTCACCGCGAAAGAAAGGAAGTGTAGTTCTACCAGATTGTCCATTGTACTCTGTGACGAGTTTACACTTACTAATGCTCTAAACGCCTTATTATGGCATTTATCTTGAAGCTCTTTGGATATGGAGGGGATAAGAAGCACATGGTTGAAAGTCGCTGGCTCACACGCGATATTAATCCGGAACAGTCCTGGGAAATTCTGAGTGAGCTGGGCGATGGAGCCTACGGGAAGGTTTACAAGGTAATTTGTTGCAATGTATTACGTGGCTCTTTGATTCCTTAACACCTTCAACTTTGATTGCAAACTTTTTGTAATATGTATGCAAATATTGTATATTGTAATACATGTGAGTGGGTTTACAGAAAATGTAGAAATCCTCAGATGCTTAATTATATTGTTTTTCATTTTTATTTTTATGCATTATCAAACCCAAAGGGCAGTACGCTATGCGTCTGCAATGGCACCCCATAGAAGAGGGAGTACTATATATTTTCTGGCTGGATATTGTTTTATGAAAGCAATAAAAAAATTGGGAAATCAGTAGTAAGTATGTGACATTTTTAGCTGTAACCTAAGATGGCACATGACACACTAAAGGGACTAAGATGACATTAAAAGGTGTGCTATGGGGCCCCATCACACATACTGTAGCTACACCACTAGAAGATGACATTTCAAGTTTATCATTTTCTTTCAAATCTTTCATTTACAAGCTCAGCTCAGTGTGCCCTGCTGCTGATTATCCCAATGCAAGCCAATACTATTGTATTTTTTAATTAATATCAATATATTGATAAGAAGAGCATGCCTAAAGTGAATGTATAGCCAAAACTTTGTTTTTAATTTTCCCGGGAACAGGTGTCCCCATTGGAATTTGTCCCTTACCTCTTATTCTGGGGACAAATCTACAATTTTGCATTTCTTCTTACTTTCTTTCTCAAGAGTGCTAACCGTTCCCAATTCTATAGAAAAAAAAAAAGATTTTTCTAGAGATATATTTGAATTGGTAATGTAAGGTGACATTCAAGTGTTAAGCCAAAAACAATAGAAAGGGGTTAGACGTTATATTATTGTAGTGAGTGTAGCCCTGCATACTACATACTACAAGTGCACAATAAACAGTATTTGTTACATTTCAGCAGAAGCCTACATTAATATATAATTTATATTTTTGGATTGATGGGGGAAAACTGGAGCAGACAGAAGAAACCCACAAAAAGATGAGGATAAAACATTGTACAGACTAATTTTGGTGGGCACTGAATCTATTGAATCCTCACCAAAGGTTTATTTATTCAGTATGTCTCCCTATATCTGCTGCAATCTTTCACAACCCATTTCCTGTTCTTTTATATTCTGAACTTTTTAAAGTTGTGTTTATAAAGCTACGACATTTCATGTGCTTAACTGAAGTAGGAATTTGGAACAAGTATCTTTGAGCAGGGACAACAGGGTTGCTTTTACCCCTTATCACATGATCAGGACCCCATTTTACCAGCTCCCAATTGTTCCTATGACTAGAGCTGTCAGTGGCAGTGCAGTCCCAGTGCTGGTGGTGCGCAATTCACCATCCTTTTGGCATAAAAGATGGTATGAACATATGTGACCGCAAGGAATTGGACCCATCTCTGTGCTGTCACATATGTCACATATGTTTACATCCAGCAGGAAGGGTTTAATGGCCCCTTACCTCACAGCACCTTTCCTTAGCTTGTCCGCCACTCTGTTTGGCAGCTGAGATCAAAGATAATACCCGTTACTATGTGACAGCGCTGATGCTTTGTGATTGGACCTTCACATAGGGTGGGGTGACCGCCTTCAGTCTTGTGTAAGCTCTGACTATGGCAACTCAGAGCTTACATTGGGCTGCCTGTCCTCTCTTTGGCAAGTAGGTGCTCTTGGGAAGGGTAGCGTTAAAGCAAACCTGTGTCTTTGCCCTGCCAACACATTTTGTGAGAGTTAGTGTGAGGATTACAAGGAGAGTTAGTGTTAGGATGTGCATGTCCTAGGGTAGGGCATCGTTGACCTTCCAGTTATAAAAGTGTTTAACTAAAGCTAGACTATAGTGTCGGTATATTTAGCACAGAAAGGTTATTCTTTGGTCAACAGAATCTTGCTTAGGTTTACTTAAAGCTGAACTTCCGGATGAAGGTCTTTTTTAACCCAATCATCCCACTTTCCAAGCACAGTCCACACATCATTATATTTTGTTAAAATCATAAAGCAATCAGCAGAAATCCACACATTTATTAAATGTGACGTCATAACTTGTCTTTGGAAAGTCCTGAGGCAGGGAGAAGGGACCTGTGAGGTGGAGGCAGATGTGTGGGCAGTGACAGGGGAGTTCACTTCTCCTCTGTCAATGCCCCTGTAGCTGGAAAGCTTGCTTTTACTCTCTCACAGCCCCTGCAGCTGCAAGCTTTCCTTTCATGACAGAGGCAAGATTTAAGTTAGAGTCAGTGCACAGTGAGGTCATCTTCTGTCAGTGTTACCCTATTAAAAAAGTTAATTAGTCTAAATTATCCCTGTAGACCAGCAGTCTAATAAATAGCCTTCATACAGATGCAGATTAAAAATAAAATTATATGTTTATGTTTTTTGCATATATGGTATGGTATTATTGAAAATGTAATGGGCATCTGCAATACTTCCATACATATCGGAATTGTTCTAGTGTAATGGTCAGTGCTCCAGTCCATTATGATGGGTTGGTTAGTGGCTGTCCATTGATCATTTTAACGGTTTTAAAAATTGAGCCGCCTTGCTACAAAAAATCCACTGTTGGGTGGAATAACATTGGCCATTTTTTTTTTTTTTTTTTTTTACAAAATGTTATTTTTATTCATCAATTTTTCCCCTGTCCTGCCATAACTACTGATCACTCATCCTACATATAGTAGCCCTTGTCAGAGGTTAGTGGTAGGTATAACAGGGCTCAGCATGTGCAAAACAGGAGATATGTTGATTATTAAAAATAATATTATTAAATAATAAAACAGAAATGCTGCCAAATTATTAATTATATTTAGCAAAGCTAAATTTATACTAACTAAATATCACAGACCAGTCTAGGACCCGTGACCAAAGGCATATGAGGGGGCATTGTTAAATATTAATTGTTTTGCTGTCACAGCCGTTTTTGCATCTCAGTTTCTTTCTCAGTTTGATCAGCTTCGTCACCGACTACAGCGGGTGAGAAATCACAGCTCTGAAAATGGAAGTGACTAAATGCTCAACACTTCCAGGTTCACACAGCACGGGGACATTCAGTGAACAGATGCTGATACCTGCCGAGCCAGTTCTGGGCCAAGCAGGAGGGGCAGCAGAGCCTGGGATACATGGCGGGGATAGTCCACAGCAGTTCTCTCTGCAAAATAAAAACAAAAAAGTTAAATATGGGTAAGAAAAGAGCCAGCGTTGATGGGCTGAACTACGGTAGGGCCATAAGCGCTGGCACCGCTCCCAGGTCAGCAAGCCCAAACTACAGTAGGGTTGTTAGATGTTATATGGGGTTGGGGGGGTCACAGGAAGGGTAAGTGTTAGGCTTGGTTCACACCTGGGCGTTTTACAGCGCGTTCCTACGTGCTGTAAAATGCTCAACATGTGAAAACCAATAATTGCCTATGGGTATGGTTCCCACCTGGGCGTTTTACAGCGCGTAGGAACGAGCTGTAAAACGCCCTACGCCCAAAGAAGTACAGGAGCTTCTTTGGGGTGTATTTGCCGCGCGTATCCATTAGGATACAGCCGGATAGCCCTCGGAAACGCGCGTTTGTCGCACGTTTCTTTTACCGTAAATCGCAGTAAAAGCATAGGGTCTTGCCAGGAGACAGTCCTACAACTGTTCCAACACTATTGACCCAAGGATAGGTCATTACCAGGAGACAGTCCTACCACTGCTCCAACACTATTCATTCAAGGATAGAGCACTATCAGGAGACAGTCCTACCACTGCTCCAACACTATTCATCCAAGGATAGAGCACTACCAGGAGACAGTCCTACCACTGCTCCAACACTTTTCATCCAAGGATAGAGCCCTACCAGGAGAGACAGCTCTACCACTGCTCCTATACTATTTACTCAAGCATAGGGTCTTGCCAGGAGACAGTCCTACAACTGTTCCAACACTATTGACCCAAGGATAGATCATTACCAGGAGACAGTCCTACCACAGCTCCAACACTATTCATCCAAGGATAGAACACTACCAGAGGACAGTCCTACCACTGCTCCAATACTTTTCATCCAAGGATAGAACACTACTAGGAGACAGTCCTACTACTGCTCCAATACTATTGACCCAAGGATAGATCATTACCAGGAGACAGTCCTGCCACTGCTCCAATACTATTGACCCAAGGATAGATCATTACCAGGAGACAGCACTACCACTGCTCCAATACTATTGACCCAAGGATAGAGCACTACCAGGAGACAGTCCTACCACCATTCCAATACTATTGATCCAAGAATAGAGTACTACCAGGAGAGATTCCTACACTGCTCCTATTAATTCAATTTTCACTATAGAACCAGCAGATCACTTCCCATTTCTTTCACAGAGCCTCATGAAGGCAAATTGTGCATGCAGGAAACTAAAGTATTGTTAATTCTAAACCTAATCTCCCTCCATCTATACAAAGAGCAAGAGTCCTTCTCAGCTTGCTGGTAGAGGACAGGCTTTGGTTGCTTTCTAAAGAAAACCTGTTCTTTTGATGTACCTGGAATGTATTTAGCTGATTTAAACTGAGGGCCTATATACACTATAGTATTGCGTTAAACCCGTGCACATAGCGTTTGGTATCACATGCTAGGTGCACTGATGTGTTGGGTTGCCATTGATTCTCAATGACACCCCAATGCACCTCCCAATGCAGGTGTGCATGGCAGCAGCGTACAATGCACAGTAGCGCAACAGTAGGGATGCTGTGAAAAAAGTAGTGCATGCATTACTTTTTCTTACCGCACCTTAGCGCAGTACCGCTCTCTTTGCCCAGCGCCACAGCACATGCCTCGTGTGAGGTGTATTGGGGTGCCATTGACAATCAATGGCAATGCACCAGTCCACCTAACTAATGGTACAGTGTGCTGTGTGATAACTTGAATAACAGATCCTGCATTTATAGCAAAATGTTTTACTGAAAATATGCTGTTTGTCTTTAACTACTTTGTGCCCATCATCTCAGTAGAAGCACATTGGTTGCAATGAGATTGATTTACTAAAGAATCTGAGAATTTTCACACAATCTGCACATAATTGGGTATTCAATGTGAACAGTTTTTTGCTTTATACATAATAGACTTGGGGGATTATTCACTATGCTGTTGAAGGCAGCCAAATGAATAACCGAGCCGAAGTGAAGTGAGCCAAAGCCTCTTTGGCTATTCACTGCAGCCCTGTACAGCTATTCTTAGCCGTACATCAGCTGCATTCTGCTCACTTTACCTCCCTACGGTTCAGCATGTTCGGCTGAACCGAAGGGAAGAACCTGCTCGCCTCAGCCGATCCAACATCTGTCGAACGTTCGGCAGTTCATTCCCTGCTGTTCACACCTATTCTACAAGGGGCCGAACAGCAAAGAGTGAATAGCCGAATGCAGCTGAGCAACATTCTGCTTGGTCATTCTATTCACTAGGTAGCGAACAGAATGAAAATGTCAGTGTAAAAAGAAAAAAAAGAAAAAACCAGCGCAGGGCGCCTATATGTTAGGGGGGGGTACAGCTCCAACACTATTCATCCAAGGATAGAACACTACCAGAGGACAGTCCTACCACTGCTCCAATACTTTTCATCCAAGGATAGAACACTACTAGGAGACAGTCCTACTACTGCTCCAATACTATTGACCCAAGGATAGATCATTACCAGGAGACAGTCCTGCCACTGCTCCAATACTATTGACCCAAGGATAGATCATTACCAGGAGACAGCACTACCACTGCTCCAATACTATTGACCCAAGGATAGAGCACTACCAGGAGACAGTCCTACCACCATTCCAATACTATTGATCCAAGAATAGAGTACTACCAGGAGAGATTCCTACACTGCTCCTATTAATTCAATTTTCACTATAGAACCAGCAGATCACTTCCCATTTCTTTCACAGAGCCTCATGAAGGCAAATTGTGCATGCAGGAAACTAAAGTATTGTTAATTCTAAACCTAATCTCCCTCCATCTATACAAAGAGCAAGAGTCCTTCTCAGCTTGCTGGTAGAGGACAGGCTTTGGTTGCTTTCTAAAGAAAACCTGTTCTTTTGATGTACCTGGAATGTATTTAGCTGATTTAAACTGAGGGCCTATATACACTATAGTATTGCGTTAAACCCGTGCACATAGCGTTTGGTATCACATGCTAGGTGCACTGATGTGTTGGGTTGCCATTGATTCTCAATGACACCCCAATGCACCTCCCAATGCAGGTGTGCATGGCAGCAGCGTACAATGCACAGTAGCGCAACAGTAGGGATGCTGTGAAAAAAGTAGTGCATGCATTACTTTTTCTTACCGCACCTTAGCGCAGTACCGCTCTCTTTGCCCAGCGCCACAGCACATGCCTCGTGTGAGGTGTATTGGGGTGCCATTGACAATCAATGGCAATGCACCAGTCCACCTAACTAATGGTACAGTGTGCTGTGTGATAACTTGAATAACAGATCCTGCATTTATAGCAAAATGTTTTACTGAAAATATGCTGTTTGTCTTTAACTACTTTGTGCCCATCATCTCAGTAGAAGCACATTGGTTGCAATGAGATTGATTTACTAAAGAATCTGAGAATTTTCACACAATCTGCACATAATTGGGTATTCAATGTGAACAGTTTTTTGCTTTATACATAATAGACTTGGGGGATTATTCACTATGCTGTTGAAGGCAGCCAAATGAATAACCGAGCCGAAGTGAAGTGAGCCAAAGCCTCTTTGGCTATTCACTGCAGCCCTGTACAGCTATTCTTAGCCGTACATCAGCTGCATTCTGCTCACTTTACCTCCCTACGGTTCAGCATGTTCGGCTGAACCGAAGGGAAGAACCTGCTCGCCTCAGCCGATCCAACATCTGTCGAACGTTCGGCAGTTCATTCCCTGCTGTTCACACCTATTCTACAAGGGGCCGAACAGCAAAGAGTGAATAGCCGAATGCAGCTGAGCAACATTCTGCTTGGTCATTCTATTCACTAGGTAGCGAACAGAATGAAAATGTCAGTGTAAAAAGAAAAAAAAGAAAAAACCAGCGCAGGGCG
>NW_017308436.1:135656-137808 GCF_000935625.1 Nanorana parkeri | reverse complement strand
TGTCCAAAAAATGTCAAAAAAAAGGCGTGGGGTTCCCCTACAAATTCATACCAGACCCTTTAGGTCTGAGCCCCCCTGCCCACAGACCCCCACAACCACAGGGCCAGGGTTGTAGGGAAGAGGCCATTGTCCTCATCAACGTGGGGATAAGGTGCTTCTCCAGGGGGTCCCCACCTGGAACAGCACCCTCCTAATGCGGCCTTGTATGTTGCAGGGTGGGGGCGCTTGCTCATCGCGCCCCCCCTTTCCTGCCCTGCCAGGCCAGTGCCCGGATTAAGGACCTCAACCAAAACGTTCTGGTATAAATGTGTAGGGGAACCCCACGCATTTTAAGGGGGCCTTGCGCTGTTTTTGTTTATTTGTTCTATCTTTTGACAACTTGCAGGGGATTTTGTCCACTTCGGCATTCTCGTCAACCGTTTACCCCGCTCCGGCTGTGTGTGCGGCTGCGCCAAGCCAAAGCATGTGCGTTTGCTCGGCTGTTTACTTCGGCTGCTGTGAGGGCTATTGTGACTACCTGAACTCGAAGGGTTCCTGCAGCCGAAGCAAGCCGAAGGATTAGCGGAACTTTCAGCTAAATCTTTTGGCCCTTTAGTGAATAACCCCCTGAATAAATAAAAGAGTAGTACTTGGTAATCGTTGAACGTATGACATGCCACCTTGAGCACGAACAGAGGTTTACAATGAATCCTCTGGAATCTGATGCAAAGTATAAATCATTGCCCCATGACATCTCATTGTTAATGTATTAATAGTACATCACATTTACACAGATGCTTTACAAAACACAACTTTTGAGCTTTTAAGCATCATCTTTGGGTTCCCAACTGCCCTTTCAGTAGAAGAGTTTCATTAAACTGATGCTTTATCGTTCCCCAATTTCTATCAAACTGCAAACCCCAAATAATGAAAAACACCAGCTGTAGAGCCTGTGCAGGAAGCTGGAGGCTTTTTAATATGTAAATCAGAACAGCTTAATACACAGCTGAGATTCAGACACATGAAGCGTGTTATATTCATAATTCTAGTCAGACATTGCTGTGATTTACACCGCCCTGCCAGACAGCATAACCAGAATGGTGGCACCACTATTTCCAGATGCAACTTGATGCATAACCTGCATATTCATTGAGCTATTAAAGATCTGTATCACATTGCTAAGCTGTTCTCTATGCATCTGCTGTCCTGTCATTTGAATCAACACCTCTCTATGTAGACACCAGTACCTAAAAGCATGTTAGAGTGACAGCAGTGTGTAACACAAGAGAGCCTGATTTGCTTACAGTGCAAAAGTTAGCACTGTCAATCTGTTTTCTTATGTAGAAGTTATGTAGAAGATCATGAGAAGATAATCTACCAATTAGTTTTAGGCAGTTGTACTAGCAGAATACATTTTTTTGTTTTATTTGAACTTGACATTATAAATTTCTGTCACCTGTTGGTAAAATCTGGAACTGCTTTGTGGCCATGAAATCAAATGATTCTGGGGGGCGTGGCCTGGACATGGAGCTGTGAAGACACGCTTTAGGGGAGCTCTGTGACCACCAAGCTGGATCTACGTTTTAGCTGACTTTATCTCCACAATTTACCCATGCCCAAGGAGCCGAAGGCTTGCGGTACTCACGGTGACCCCCGCTCTGCCTCGATCTACGACTTTTTTGCCCGCAAATCACCGGGTCCGACTCCCGCGGCGGCCTCCAAGATGGCGCTCACACGCTCCTCCACGGCCGGTCTCCAGTCGGGTAAGAAGCAGACCCGTACCACACTGCCTTTGACTGCTGACACAGGGGAGTCCCACGATCCTGACAGCCCCCTGTCCTTGGCCCTGCTCCCGGACACGCCGCGGCTAGAGTCCCCGCCCGGCCCCTCGGCGATCCCACATGTGCCGGGCCTGGTCATTCAGGACGGGGGAGGCCTGAGCGGCTTGCTGCCACATCTACCCACTAAGAGAGACCTAGATAACATGGCTTCCTCCATTGTTGCGGCCCTGACGAAGGAAATCCATGATCTTACCCACCGCATCACGGAGGTGGATACCCGGGTCACGTCAGTGGAGTCCGTCACATCCTCACTATCGACCAGAATGGACGCCCTGGAGGCAGATGCGAGAGTGACGACCACCCGCCTGCTATCCATGCACCTGCGCCTAGAC
>NW_017308436.1:130145-133814 GCF_000935625.1 Nanorana parkeri | reverse complement strand
CCCCCCCCCCTCATGTGGTTCCCACCGTTGCCGAGCAAACGAGATACTTTGTTCATGTAAACGAAATACGCAGCAGAACTGGCAACTACAAACGAAGACGAGCTACGTTGTTGGGAACTGCCCTTTTGCTACACGCCAGTCTGGGCCCGCGATACACAGGACACCCGTCCCTAATATCTTACAGATCGTAGTGGATGTATCAGATATACACATCGTGGCCACCGATTATATATATTAATGACATTGTGAGATTCTGATCTGTCATGTAATGGTGCCTTATTGTAATCAATGTTCACCTTCTACTTCTACTGTATGTTGACAATGTTACTATGTGTTTGGGGCTGTGCCTCTTTGTCTCATTGTACCTTGTTTTCTTTTATACAATAAAGCTGATTTCTGATTTAAAAAAAAAAAAATCAAATGATTCTCTATTAGAACAACTGTATGCCAGTGAACCACGGGGGCTGCTTTATAAGGGGTGTAGATTGTTTTTGTATACCTTTTCTTTATTTATTATGGTCAGGACAAAAAATATATATTCATATGGGCAAGGGCATATTCCAAGATGGCAATGCCAGTATCCCTCGGGCTCAAATTGTGAAAGAGGGGTTCAGGAAGCATGAGACATAATTTTCACACATGGATTGGCCACCACAGAGTCCAGACCTTAACCCCATTGAGAATCTTTGGGATGTGGGAGTTGTGACACAGCGCTAAAGGTTGAATTAATTGAGTTGATTAGAAGTGTATTCGTGTAATCAGTGATTACATTAAATACATTAAATCAAGTGTTCAAATAATTTCCCATCCTTTGATATCTTTACTGCAAAACTACTGTTAATAGATAAAACTAGATCGATAAAAACTTGTTTGTTTCGTTTGTCACTGTGTGGCTATCAGGATCTTTGATATAGATCACTGATTGATCACTTAATGTAACAAATTCACCATTATTTTGTCCTACTTGCTATCATCCTAATTTGTCACGATCTTTCATATATGTACTACTTTTAGATTTTCGGTTTTTGTTTCCTTTGTGACACAATATAACTTTAGATATTCATTGATATTTAACACTTTAGTTGTTACACTTTTTTTTACTTTAGATTTTCATTGCTATATAACAAATTATCTTGGGGTTTGTTTAACTCTTTATAGGCTGTGCTAAACACGCAGCTTCTCCACACATTTTTTATTTGAACACTTGATTTAATTTATTTAATGTAATCACTGATTACACGAATACACTAATCAACTCAATTAATTCAACCTTCAGCGCTGTGTCACAACTCTCTCGTTCAATTTAAGGAGATCTTCTCCTTCACTACATAGCTGCTTTAGGTAATATTATTTTTTAGTTCCAGGAGCGCAGATTAATTCTTTCTTTTAATCTTTGGGATGTGCTGGAGAAGACTTTACGCAGAGGTCCGACTCTCCCATCATCACTACAAGATCTCGGTGAAAAATTAATGCAATTCTGGATGGAAACAGATGTTGTGACATTGCCTAAGCTTATAGGTTTGATGCCGTGGTGAAAATGTGCCATGATTAAAGCTAAAGACGGTCCAACAAAATATTAGAGTGTGTGACTCTTTTTTTTTTAAACATGAGCATACTCTGCCCTGAGTCAAAAATCTGATTAGTCAATTTGGAAATTGTTAGGCAGCACCCCTAATCCTGCCTGGCTTTGTAGATCTTGTCCCAGCCACAAATGCAGATGGGAGCCAATGCACGTAGAGAGAGGAGAGACAACCAAGAGAGAAAGTGAGGAAAGACAGCCAGAAGAGAGGGGAGAGACAGCCAGGGGAGAGAGCAAGGAGAGACAGCCAGGAGAGAGAGAAAGGAGAGACAGCTAGGCGAGAGAGCAAGGAGAGACAGCCAGGGGAGAAAGCCAGGAGAGACAGCCAGGGGAGAGAGCCAGGAAAGACAGCCAGGGAAGAGAGCCAGGAGAGGCAACTAGGTGAGAGAGAGGAGAGACAGCCAGGAGAGAGCAAGAAGAGACAGTCAGGAGAGAGAGTGAGGAGAGATAGCAAGGAGTGACAACTTGTGTCCCTCATTCAGGGCCATACATTCCAGAACTTGGTAAATGGGCCAAAGCCCAAAGTGTCTGAAAAAGTCACAAACTGTTTGCTGAGATCCATGTTTTTTTGGCATGGGGGACACTAAGGGTGATATGAAAAGAACAACATTCACACTGGTTCCTCCTGCACACCACACAATCCTGCGGGGGAGAGAGAGGGGGAGAGAGAGATTGGAAATGTTGTACAAACTGTCAGAGCCCAGTCACAGCAGAGGTCTACACCCGTACTGTGCATAAAGCATGGCTGCATAAAGCAGGAACACCAGAACCCTGTGGTTGCCCCTGTCCACCTGACATCATGACAGCTTATGTCTGGGTTTCAGCTGGCCTGAAAAACTGCCGCAGTACATACAGGACTCACGGTCCTGTATGTACTGCGGACCTGGACGGTCTGGGGGTTTTCCAGACAGGTGGCAACCCTACCAGTAACCGGGGAAAAAAGCCTGCATTGCTGGGAGAGATCCGATAAGTTCCCAGATATGTAAATAGCTCTGGCTGGCATCCGTGCAAACACTTGCGCGGATACACAAACACTCACGCAATCGCATACACAGATATGTGAATGAGTCATAGCACGACTCCTCCCCTTCCTTCCTCCTGTGTGCAGTCAGCCATTTTTTAAGTCTCAATTGCACAGACCCAGTCTGTAAATAAACAATTTCTGCTGTGTTCACTCTGCAAAAACCCATAGAGTTTGTCCTTTGTCATTGGTTCCCTCCGTATTATAATAAGCCTTTAGAGCAGAACTCCAGGCAAAAAAATGTTTAACCCTTGCAGTGGGGCTACCCCCGCACTGAAAGGGTTAAGTGCAAATTTTTCCTAGGGCCAAAAAAAACAAAGTTATACTCACCCGATCCGGCCAGCTCCTAGACCAGTCCAGGAGTGTCTCTCCCCCTCCACTACAGTGGTCTAATGTCCCTGAGTCACCACACTCTATACACAGTGTATAGGACGTGAGGATGCCAAGGAACAAACTCTTGCTGCAGCGGAGGACTTGGTGAGTATAACTTTGTTATTTTTTACCCTAGGCAAAATTGAGCACTTTAAGCTTGCAGTGCGGTGGGTAGCACTGCAAGGGTTAATAACATTTTTACCCGGAGCTCTTCTTTAAAGTAGGGTTTTTCCCTTTTTTATGCATGGTGTTAGCTGGCAGCAGCTTCTTCTGACTCTCATCATCATACATTGTTTTGTCTGTATGGACTACACTGCTCAGTCTGTCGGGGTATTTCCTTCCAGGTAGCAGAAAAACCACATTTGCTTCCGTCAACAGACTGACACACGTCTATCTTACTTTCATCTCACAACGAGCTGCACAGCATCTTCATAACATTGTTTCAATTTAGGGTTTCTTATTATTACCTGAATGTAGTATTTTTATCAATTCCTTTTGGCATTTTAGTGAATTGCGTAGTCAGCAGTGGTCTGTACCCCCTAATTGTAACCTCAACAGGAGGATTTTACCCCTTACTCATACACAAGAGGGTGGGGGGCCGCATCTGGGTGCCACCTTTATGAAAGGGGGTACCCAGAAGCAGTGGCGTAACCAGAGTTATTGGCGCCCGGGGCAGAACATTTTTTTTCGCCCCCCC
>NW_017308436.1:118042-129574 GCF_000935625.1 Nanorana parkeri | reverse complement strand
AGCTAACAAGCCCCCAAGACCCCCACAACCACCAACTCAGGGTTGTGGGGAGGAGGCTCTTGTCCCCATCGGCATGGGGACAAGGGGTTTTTCCAGGGGTCCCCCCTGGTAAAGCACCCTGCAAATGCCGAGGGCATGTGGTGTGGTATGGCGCTGGGTGGGGCTCACCCCCCTTTCCTGCTCTGCCAGGCCAGTGCCCAGATTAAGGGTCTGGTTGGGAATTTTAGGTGGGGCACCACTTTTTTTCCCCATTTTTGGGTGGTGGGGTTCCCCCTTAAAATTTCTAACAGACCTAAAGGGCCTGGTATGACCTTTGCCTTGGGGTGAACCCCAAATATTTAGTTTTTTTTACTCAGGGGACCCGCCTGACATTCCTACCTGACCAAGTTGCGGGGAGAATGGTCCGCTACGGCATATGCTTTGGCTCGGCTGAGTTCTTCGGCTTCTGTACGGGCTACTGTGAATAGCTCGTAAAGCAGCCCTTCGATTCGGCTGAACACTCGGCTTAATCCTTTGGCTCCTTTTTGGATAACCCCCTTAGTTACCACTTGAATCTCTGTCGTCGAAGAGCCCGAGCTTTGAAGGACTCCAGCCAGCATAGTCTGTAATTTGAATGGTAACATTTAGAGACTTTGAGAAGATTTTAAGGAGAGATCTAGAAGAGACTGAGGCTTAGACTAACGATTTATACTCAGTGTACTTGGGATTAACCTGATCCGGACCTCACCCTCCTTCACATATTGCTTTGTGCAAAAAACCTTTTTCCTGTTTTGAAATCTACTACAGTGACTGGCACGTATTCATTCTGAGCAACCACAGAAAGTTCCTATTCATGTAAAGCTATTGAAGGTCGGTACAAACACTGCTACATTACCAAATGATAAAAACTGATTGTGATCTGGTATATATAAATACTTTTGTAGCCAGAAATGCTAATCAGATACAGTGGTCATGGGTTACTGAACACAATTGCTGTTTTCACAATTGCACTAATCTGTGTTACATCCTGTTCATGGTGAGAACAAGAATAAACTGAGTTTTTTTCTGCTTTAAACAAGAACTCCATGCAGAATTATTCTTAACCTTTGCAGTGTGGCTACCCCTGCAGGTCTAAAGTCCTGTGAGTCATCACATTCTATACAGTGTAAAGGACATGAAGACACCATGCGACCGGTCTAGCACCCCGCCGGTTTCGAGGTTCAGGTGAGAATAATTTGCTATTTCTGTCCCTAGATGAAATTAGCACTTCATCCTTGCAGTGCAGGGTGGCCCCATTGCAAGGATTGGGAATAATTCTGCCCAGAGTTTTAATTTAAGGCTTTCTTTGGTGATAGTGTTAGTGAAGAGACTGATGGAGCATGCAGCACTGAAACAGAAGGAAAGTAGGATACATGGGCAGCTGGAGTATAATTCATCTTTTCTGGCAAGTATTGTCCTTCTTACCTAGACCGGCTAGCTTTAAGGTGCCCATACACTTTTGTTTTGTGAGGGTTGTAAAGTACTTAAAAAAAACGTACGATCTGCCCATCTTGGACAGGCAGATCGTACTTGCGGGCGGGCTTGCGATGACTGCAATGAGGCGAGTTAGTGGCCTGCTTGTTCGACAACTGACGAACGGGCCAGTGTGCGCACGCGCACACTGCCCGTTTGCCGTCCTTGCAAGCCCGCCCCTCATTGCGATGATCGCAAGTACGATCTGCCTGTCCAAGATGGGCAGATCGTACGTTTTTTTTAAGTACTTTACAACCCGCGCAAGACAAAAGTCTTGCGAGGGTTGTAAAGTGTATGGGCACCTTTAGAACGGAACTTCAGACAAACAGGTAAATCCACAGATGAAATACATTTAAATAATACATATTACCTGCCAATAGTTTGTATTTCTGTCTATCCAGTCCTGAGATTTACTCAACTTCTCCTCCACAAGTTTCCTCCCCACACTCTCCCTGTGACCGGACAGCAGAACTAGAAGCAGCACAGTGATGAGTTCATCTCTCTGTGACACTGCTCTCTCCTTCTGTCAGCATGCTTTGTGCACTGCAGCACACAAAGCACACAAAACTCCTTGTGCAGCTTCTCCCTTCCCCTTCCGGGGGGCTGGTACAGAGTTGGACGATCCCGGGACCATGCGGCGATGCTGTGCGGTTCCAAACAACGGTTGCAGCCTGGCCCAATTGATTTCAATGGAGTTACATCCGCTCAGGCAATCGCTGAAAAAGGGTACATGTACCTTTTTTTCACGACACACACAGCCCGTTTTTTCAACCGCCTTCCGCGACTGGGGTGCCATTAGAAAATAATGGCTCCGCAGCGCAATCAGCAGTGGTGTGCGACTCCGTGGCTTTGTGCACGATTGCCATGCGGTCACAGATGCCCAGGTGTGAACCTGGCCTTAGCCCTCCTGTACACACCGTACATCACACTGCAAGAAGCTAATACCAAGCCAAATTCAGACACTTACACTACTTGCTTAAAAAATGAATGATATGTTAATATAAAAAGCTGCATTCATTTATGTTTTATATGTGCCTGGAGTTAACGACGATTGCGCCAAACACATGTTAGGTATCGCCGTGAATGTCGGAGTGCGACCAATAATTGTAGGGCCATAATTCGCTGTTAATTCTAAACTGATGAGCAGTAAGGGCCTTTAAAGGTTTGCCTATGGACAATTTGAGTACCATAGTTACTCGCCATTGCACGGGAGCACGCAATTTTAATGCTTGACACGTTTGGTATCTATTTACTCGATGTAACCCCATCTTTTATATTTTATCAAAAAAAGGTATTACAATGTGTTTGTGTGCACTACAATTCATTCAAGTGTTTTTTTTTCTAAAAATATTGATTTGATAAACATTTGCGCAAAAATCGTACAACATAAAAAAATGCAGCTACCATTTTTTTATACTACAGGGTCTCTGCTTTCAGAAAATATATTATTCTTTGGGGTTTTAAAATAATTTTCTATCCAAAATTAAAGATTGTAGTTTGTGTGTGCAAAAATTACAAAATTGCTCCGGTGCGAAGGTGGTTATTATCCAGCCAGCAGGTGGAGAGATCTGGTCTGGTCTCTGGTACCTACATAGATGGCTTGTCCCAAAGTTTTACCTGAAAGGAGCACTGGTTAGCAGGACTGTGCATGGTTTATATGTGTCACATAGGTTTCACACCTACATAGGATGAGGAGCTGCAGGGTCTCTGCCTGCTATGGAGAAAACAACATTTGATGTTTTCTCAGACCTTAATAGGTTCTGCTCTAGGTCCAGGAGGCTTTGCAGTGCTTTATGTGGATTATATCTTACTTGGTAGCCAGACCTCATTATTAGTCTCAGCTGTCCAAGGCTCAAGTAGCATTTAGCATGGATATAACCATCCAAGCGGGTGTGCTGGGTGTGCTGCTGTTAGAATACCCAAACAGCGACTGCAGCTAATTGGCTGCAGTCACTATTCATCACAGAATTTTCAGACTGGCTAAAGTTGATTGGCAATTCAGCTTTTGCCAAATGGACGGAGGCCACCCACTGCTCTAATTTGAGCAGTGTATGGCTAGCATTACTGAAGAAAAAAAAGCAGGACAAACCTTGTACTGTTCCTGGGTGTCCCTATCTTGTGCATGGTTTACTGATGCCAATACCAGTTGAGCCTGTCCCCCTTATAATATAAATATATAAAAGCAGATTTTAAATGTTAACAAAATCTAAAGTAAATTTAATCCAAAACCATTATAATTTCCTTTTAAGTATTAAGTCAGGTGTGAGGCCAAAGATGTACCACTAAGAGACTATTTTTGGCATTAAGTTTGGGTGAAAGTTGGGAAAGTTGGGTTTGAGGATTGGATTAAGTTTTAAAGGTTAGGATTGTGGTTAAAGGGGAGATTAGAAGGTAGTTTAAGATTCATGGTCTTATTTTAAGGAGTAGGTGAGGTGTACAATTAGGGTTGAAGTAAAGTAAGCGTTAGGTTAGGTTTTAGGGGTAAGGATTCATTTTAGGGATTTAGGTTGCTTCAGGGTTTAGGTAATTGGAGAGTTAAAGGGGAACTATGAGGTGAGTGAAAATCACTCATCCTCATAGTTTGAGCCGATGTGTGACAATGAAACTGAAAATAGATTGGGAAGTGAGCAAACACATACCGTCGCCTGCTCACTTCTCGATCATCTCCCTGCAGAGAGCCGTGACTGTCAGTCACGGCTCCCCGCAGGGATTCCCCTCCCCTCTCCAATCCCCTAGCAGTGAGTGGAGGAACGGACAGGGAGAAGGCGGGCACTAGATAGGCAGAGCCCGCTGTCACTCACGCAGCTGGGTGGATCTTGACAGCACCCGGCTGCGACGGTATCAGTATATAGCGAGCTGTAGCTCGTGATATACTAAACTTTGGGTCACAGGAGGAGATTAGTATACAGTATGCCCTCCCGTGACCCTTAGAAGAACTATGGGGAAAAACACTTACCCCATAGTTCTCTTTTTAGGATTAGGGTATGCTTTAATGAGAGGAACCAAGGATATAACTATAGTCATAGCAGACCATGGAACTGCTTTGGGGCCCACAGGAGTGCAGAAAAACAACTAGTGTTCTGCACCTCTTGTGGAATGGCCTTTGGGATTGTGATTAGAGAGACGAGGCCCCTTAACAGTTTTGCTGTAGGACTCCCTTGCACATAGTTATGATCTTGTGAGGGGACACTTTACAAGTAACAAACACTTATAGCAGATTTGCAATGTTCAATTGTTATTGGAAATAACAGTCCTATGCCAAAAATGATGGATCCAGGAAATCCATGAAAACTACTCTACGGATAATAGAGGCTATATTTTAATGACAGGTGCCACTGCCTGCAGCTGTTTGCAGGTTGCGATTACCTGTTGATGACCGCACCCGACAGTTGTTATTGGATTATACAGTGTCTTTCACCTGCACCGGATCGCATGAGTCTCATAGAGAAAATGGTGGGACTCAGTGATCTAGCCCCAAGTATAAATAGGGCTTAATAGGGCCCTCTCCCACTCCCAGGCCCCATAGTAGACACATGGGCTGCTATTGCTGTTGTTTCTCTGTTACATTAAAGTAATGTGTAAAGTACAGGCACCTTAGAAGGCACCTAGCAATCACTTATTATTATTCTTATTGTGCCAAACTGATGGAAGACAAATCTGATTGGTTGGTATGAGTTTCTGTGCATCACTGTTCTTTTCAATGCATTAAATAATCCCTTTTATATATTATTTAGGTACATCACAAGGAGACTCAAGCACTGGCTGCAGTGAAAATACTGGAAATTTTCTCGGAAGAAGCTCTAGAAGATCATATATCAGAAATTAATATTCTGGGACAGTGTCAACACCCGAATGTTCTCAGACTCATAGAGGCAGATTACTGGGGCCGACAGCTGTGGGTAAGATGGAAATATGGATGATGAGCAGAAATGTTTTACTGTATAGACAGAGAGCAAAATTTTGAAACAGGAGGAGAAGATACGCACAGGCCTGGAGGGAAAAGTTGTAGGCTTGACACAAGCGGTATTGAGGAATAAAACATATATAGGATTGGCCAGAGGGCATTGCAAAAAAAATAAATAGGAAAAATAAATCTGCGCTCCTGGATATGTCTAAATTGTACTTGTACCAAAAGCAGCTATGAAATAAAGGAGGTGAACCGCCTTTAAGTAGATAGAGTATTTGTAACACAGCGCTAGAGATGTAGTCAACAAAATGTGTGTAGATGTTCACAGATTGGGTTAAGTGATCAATGTATATCAATGTATAAATTATGTGTGTTAGAAACAATCATAAAAAGTAAACGAAAAAGATGAATTGTATCAATGTGTGAACAACATGAGTGAGCATAAATCTACTCTTCATATCGCTCATTGAACATTGCTGTCTCTGGCATCGCCTTCACTTATTTAAAGAAATAATTCAAGATCAATATAGATCACTGAATGCTATTCTTCCGATTTTTTGGGTTATTAGATTTTTTGTCAGATCTTTTTAAAAAACTGTCACAGATTATCCACTGTAATCTTTTTGAGACGTTTTTTCTGATACTGTGTTATATATTTCAATTAAGTTGTAATGCCGTATTATACTCACTAATCGAAGCTGATTTCATCTATCTACTATCATCTAATTTTATTTATTAGTACTTAATCTTAATCGAAGCTGACTTTATCCATTTTATTATTATTTAATTTTACTATCTATTTCTATTTTTTGTCATCTAAGTTTATCACGATTATTCACCTATGTTTGAATGTCATTAATATTTATTAGCTATAGGCTACACTTAACCTTCAGTTAATTGCTCACTCATGTTGTTCACACATTGATACAATTCATCTTTTTCGTTTACTTTTTATGATTGTTTCTAACACACATAATTTATACATTGATATACATTGATCACTTAACCCAATCTGTGAACATCTACACACATTTTGTTGACTCCATCTCTAGCGCTGTGTTACAAATACTCTAAAAAAAATAAATACATTCAGAACTAGTGTAGGAGGCATGGAGGAAGAAAGGACAGCAGAGGGTAGCCAAGGTGGCATAAGAAGATAAGAGGGATGTTCCTGCAGGACTGCTTTAGAGGGTTTAGCAGATGAAAGTAGACAGAGGGAAGGCTTCAGTGTATAAAGAGAAACAAAATATAAAAAATGCTGTCAGAGGACGTAAAGGTAAAATATTCATACATAGCTGGCAGAAGAAGTTATAGATCAGGCAGAACAAACCTGTGTGGCTTTTTTTTTATTTTTTTAGGTGGCCCTCTCAATCATTTATTATCACGCTCAGCTAGTTTACAAAATTTAAACTAAATAAGACTCCAATTGATAAAGATTAGATTACCTTACCTTATATTTTTTTTAAGCTGAATGCTTCAAAAAAATGTTTCCTATCTATGCTTGTTCCCTGTATGGTTTCAGTTATTAAAGAATGAAAAAAAAAAGATGTTTCATAGAACTAGGGATGTTCAGATACCAAGTACCGTACTCGGTACAAGGACATGTAGAGATGCTTTTCCAGCTCCAAGACTAGTCTAGAGAAAAACTCAAAAGTTAGGAGGCAGCTGTCATTTTTAAGGAGCATACGGAGCTCCTGGGATTTGTGCATCCCTGTTTAAATGTATGATTTTTTAAAAATAAATATATATAAGGGATACACCAATACAATTTTTTCAAGTACAAGTACTGATACTTGTCCAAGTACTCACAGATACAAGTACTGATAAATTTTTGTGTATTGTCATGTGACAGTTTTTTCTAAAACAATACAGACTAATGATTTCAGGACAGTGGTGGAGCGCCAGAGCCAGGTCCCAGCTGCTCTTTCTCATGAAAATGCCAAGTATCGGCACTGGTATCTGAGCTGGTATCTGGACATCCCTACATGGAACCTTTGCCAGGGATAAGTATTGTAACTAACAATTATTACCATAATAATAATTACCAAAGTGATGTCAGTAGACATAATTATGCCCCTTGCTAATGTATCCCACTCAATTCCCACTGCTCCCTTTAGGTTTCACATGCTTGGTTTAGGTAAGAAAGTGCACAATAGATTGATGATGATGACAGAGGCTAGTGAGCAAGACACTTAATACACGGCTGATATAAGATGTAGAAGTATATACAGGGCTGTATTTAGATATTAAGCTTTTCTAGGCACTCCTGAATGATGCATGACTTTTATTAAAGCTCCGTCCCATGTGTCATGTAAATATTTTAGTAAAAAACCAATGCTAGAATGTGGTACAGGAGGCAGCAAGCTGTCTGCTTTAGATGAATAGCTGTACAGACCAACAAACAAGAGGAAGGAGAAATGGTTTCATGTGTCCTGAACTATAAAGAGACTTGTGGTTCTGCTCAACCTCCACTGCATATCCCTATTTGTAGAATTATCTTTCTTCATTTGTCCAGAGGTGAATAGAAGAGAAAACTAAATGACATAAAAAGTTACAGTTTTTACATTTTAGGATTGGTACTGTCCCTTATAACCCTGGCGTTAGGTAATGGCCCACAAGTGTCTGGTAAACAGAGCCTTAGTATATACAACTATATCCACCATGCCCTAAGTGGGATGACTCCTTAAATTTAAATGTATCCACTCTAGCTAATTTGTAGGGCTGCGAAAATTAGCGATTAATTCCTCGATTATTCGTATCTGCCCTTTAGGTATACATATAATTTCACATGTATGGGTGTTTATGCATGGCAACATTGGCATAAGGCTTGATAGGCACTGGAAAGGATTGAATGGTTAAAAAATGGGGGTGAAATGACTCACTGTTGTATGAGATGAATAGATGCCTCAATGGTAACCGATGAGGAGTGGTGTTTCCCTGCAGAGACGGCGCGTATCAGGAAGCCCGGGTCATAGGGAAAAAGAGAGGTTATGAACTGTGTGTAATCCCGGTGCCTCCTTCAGGGACATATGTGTCAAAGGATTTCTCTGTTAAGAGTCAAAAGCGGAGTTTTAAGGTCTCAGCTGGCCAGGCTGAGCCTTAATGGCTACGTGAGGGTGAGGCGAGGAGACCGCTCGGCTGCGGTCAGACTTGCCGTGTCCTGCTGTGTCTCGCTGGCAGTGAACAGTGCGATAGATACGCAGGGTGACGTCAGTGGAGGGCTGGGCATAAACTCACTAATGCAGAGTTGCAATGCAAGCAGATCAGCTAAAAGTAGTTGGATCTGTATGTGCGTTATAATTAATCGAAATTAGTCGATAAAAATTTTTTTTGATTAATCGAACACGGAAATTTTAATCATTACCAGCCCTACTAATTTGATATTCTGTAGTAATTTTGTTTCCCCTAAGCACTCTGTAATTTTTTTGCATCTGCCTCTTGCTGGGTTTGACTTTGCCACAGAGCAGAGCATCCAATAATGGTGCGTTATAAATACTGTATCTCCCTAGCCAATCACTAGGAGGTTCAAGGCCCTCTGCACTGTGAAGTTGGGAAGTGGTCGGTGAGTCTAGAGTTCTGTATTGTCCTAGATGTCTTTAGCCCCTTACTCTGTCTCCCATTGAGTTGCTGATGGAAGAAAATCTTTAAAAATCCTCAAAGTGACTGGTGCCCATTTATACATTCTCATCCCACAACTGGCTACAGGCTCATCCCTGAGGTGAAATGTCACCCCATCCTGCCTCTGGTGTCCACCACATTCTTCTAGAGGCCAGGGAAGTGCTATATAATATTAACAGCAGAATGTTTAATGGGAGAAAGTGCACACAGGATAGTTACAAACAACAACAAAATCACACACAGTATTGGCAGCAGAGCGGGGGAAAGGGGAGAAGTATATATGAAACTCGTGGCAGAGGGTATAGATGGAGACTGTACACACAGGAAAGGCTTCAGAGGGACAAAGTACAAAGGAACAGAAGAAAAGAAATTATAATGAACGGTCATTATAATAGGCAGAGAGAGCAGAATGATAGCAGCATAGAGAATTGGTGAAGAATTTATAATCTTGGTGAAGGTTCAGATAATTGACCATAAATACACTGTAGCACATCATTTTGATTTAGGGGGGTGGCATAAAGAAATAGTAGGTACATAAGCAAGGAAATAACCTTAAAAAATGTGTTTGACAGCTGCAGATAAAGTACAAAAGTCTGGCAGAATTTTGCAGGCATTTTTCCAGTACTATCAAATACTACAGGCAACAGAACCATATAAGACTGACAGCTGGGCTATATTTTTGTTTCAGATCATGGTGGAGTTCTGTGCTGGAGGAGCACTTGATGCTGTCATGATAGGTCAGTATACAAACATTTGTTGCTGCATTTGATGCTAATAATTGTGGAAGAGATTTCCTGATTATACCTGTCCTTGTGATCATCTCTATATTCAATCCTCCAAATGTGCAGAGCTGGGCCATGGACTTTCAGAGAACCAGATCAGCGTAGCCTGTCAACAGACCCTGCAGGGACTGCAATACTTACATTCCCTTAAAATCATCCATAGAGATCTGAAAGCCGGAAACATCCTTCTGACACAACATGGAGATATCCGATTGGGTGAGTTTATGGTGGCGAAAAACCGGATTACTGTTCCTTTCTCTGACGTACATCAAGACTGATATATGATTAGGTTGTGCCATCATGTGACACAAGCAGGTTGATTTACACCAATATGTACACAGAAGGACCAATGTGATTAGAAGAATTGTTATGGAGATCTTAGAGGGCAGATTTAATTGTTGCAGTACATGTAGAAACTGCAACAATTGTGTGTGCTAGTAACATGCTTACATTTAGGACTACCAAGTTGCATATGGTTCCATGTTAGCTGGGATAACAAGAATCATACTTTCGCCACAAGTCTGTACTTTTAAAAAAATAATAATTTTAGGGGAATCATAGTAAGGTTTCAATACAAAAGCTCCTACTGATGTCCGAGAATTGCTATCTGCCTGACGAACAGGTCTTGTGATCGGAAAGCTGCTATGATTTCCACTACAATCTTAAAAATCCATTCAAGTACCTTAACTATTAACAAAAATGTATCTTATTTGTGTATCACTCGGCTGTAGATCCTCAAATCATCTCTGAATTGGTGCTGACACTGTCCTTCCTTCTGGAGGGTGGCTACTTTTGTTGCCCATGGTCCCTGTGTGTGTTGTAAAGTAGCCACCACTCCAAGCTCACTCCTGTGATGGACTACAATCTCACATTTAGTTTACTAATTTATTTATTACAGGTATTTATATAGCGCCGACAATTCACGCAGCACTTTACATAGTTGCACATTCACATCAGTTCCTGCCCTCAAGGAGCTTACGATCTAAGGTGCCTATCTCACATGCATACATAGAGGGCCAATTTAGAGAGGAGCTTACTAACCTTTCCAGCATTTCTTTGGATGGTGGGAGGAAACCAGAGTACCCAGAGGAAACTCACACAAACACAGGGAGAACATGCAAACTCATTGCAGATGGTGATCTGGCTGGGTTTTGAACCAATGACCCCCATTGCTGCAAGGCAGAAGCACTAACCACTATGCCACTGTGCTGATGCCAGGAGGTCCAAGTTAGTTCAGAAGCCTTCGATGGATGTAAGGTTTGGACAGAGTGGAGAAGTATCTAAAGCTTGAACTACATTGTAGCCATGCAAGCAGGGGCCCAAGACACAATATCAGGTGCCCTATTGAACGGGCAGAAAAGAACAGAAAGAGGAAGGAACACACTGAGGTACCAGAAACTTGAAGGAAACAACATTGTACACAGTAAAAAAGCCACAAGGAAGCAGTTGTGACTTTATATAACATGTGTTCACAGAGAAGTCTGTGTGCTCCAAATCACTCATTCATTTGTGTTTTTTATACTTTTTTATTATTGAACTATTATTATTTTGCTATTAGGAGTAACAACAACCCCATAATCATTCACGGTGGGGGCGGCATCTGGGTGTCCCCTTCATGAAAGGGGGCACCCAGATTCAGATAAGCCCCAAGCCCCCCTGCCCGCAGACCCCCACAACCACCAGGCCAGGGTTGTGATGAAGAGGCCCATGTCAAGGGCATGTGGCCTGTCATAG